>NW_020698242.1:12049697-12119294 GCF_002925995.2 Terrapene triunguis
TGCTCAGCTGGTGCCTGGAGCCGGCCCTGTGCGGAGGGAGCGCTTTGTTAGCAATAGCCCACGAGCCCTGGGAGCTTGATCAGCATTATCCTCCTTTGACAGCTGGAGAAAAGCGAAGCACTGGTAGTGGAAGGCCTTGATTTTACAAGACCAAGAAGCCCAGGGGCTGTGCAGTTACCACAGTTGTGTGTGCAAGTGGCCAGTTAGGGAATGCTGTGCTGCAGTCGGTGTGGGTGAGAGCAGCCCGTGTAGACGTATCTGAGCTAGCTAGCTTGGGTACCGCCGTCGGTAAAGCTGTGGCAGTACAGGGCTTCCCAAGTCCACCTGGGACCCTGGCAATAACTCGGGCCGCTAGTCCGTGCCGAAGCCTTTGCTGCCATGGCTGCTCTGGTATTGGTACACGAGCGAGCGGGATGAAAGCTAGCTCAGGGATGTCTACACGTGCTGCAATTACACCTCCTGAATGCAGTGTAACAAATGACATGCACACTGTCTGGGCCTGGCACCGTGGTAGTTTAACACAAGAAAGAAGGATTCTACCTCTTGAGCTAAAGGTGCTGTCCCGTAAGTGGTACTAATAGTACGTCCTTTATCCTCTGTGGGGCCAGCCCCTAATGGAGAACGACACTGACTCTCTGTCTGTCTCTCCCCCTCCCCGTCCACACCAAATACATCAGATTTGACCTTCTCTGATTTTGGCCATTTGTGTTCTAGTCTGACTGTGGCTGAAATGTGGATATATATGTTTTGGGGGGAGGGGTTGTTTGTTAATTCGTTAACTATCAGCTGGAAAGTCGTTAAGCTTTAGAAGTGAAACGATGATCTCTCTAACCTCGAGCTAGAGGCAGGGAGAAAAGTTTGCTGCCTTTCGAAATCTGTTTAAAAATGCATCTGCCTTGGTTGATCTCTGTAATTCTGGATTTAGAAACATGTGGAGAGGAAGATTAAAGGGTGGTGGATGTAGAGGTTAGAGCGAGAGATTGGGTGTCAGGACGCTTGAGTTCTATTTCTGACCCTGCAACTGACACGCTGTGTGAGTGAGTCGCCTAATCTCTGTCTGCCCCAGTTCTCCCCGATAATACTTCCTTCTCTTGGGAGTTGAAAAGGTTCATTGAGTTGGGTCTTTGAAGTGCTCCTGACTGCTTGCGCTAGCTGGCTATTCCAGGGTCGCTGGTGAGGGGCTGTGCACACTTGTTTGTTATGGTAGCACTGCCCGCAGAGGGCTGGCCGTACAAGCTTGTTTGTTATTGCACAGCTGTTTTGCGGGAGCGAGGCAGGAGAGCGAGAAGCCCATTGAATTTCTTAGTGTAGGGTTGGTCATGAGTGCCCCTCCTGCTGTTTGTTTGTTTACACAGAAGAGCATTGCAAGCATTTCGTTTGGGAAAGGGGAAAAGACGCAGCGTAAAAATCTACGCGGCGAACGAGAACAGAAAAGGCAGAGTTACCGATGGCTGGGTTCGGGGACTAGCGAGACCAACAGGCCACGCAGTGTCCTAGCAGATGGGCTATAGGGGTTCTCTGTTGAGTTCCTCATTAGAGACTTGCGGTCCAATCCTGATCCTGGTGACGTCCATTGACTTCACTGAGAGCCAGCTCCGACTCCTAGTATGTACATCTGTTGTTAATGCTTGGCCTCCTGGCTTGTCAAGCAGCGGCTCCTGCGGACTCCACCTAGCCGTGCCGGTTGTGTGCTGTGGGTTTGGCCATCTGTTGAGTTGATGAAATCACTTTAGAGGAGTTCCCCAAGGAACATGATATATTTAGGGAGTGAGCCAGCTAGAAATAGAAAGTTGTCTAGGCACAGGGAAAGAGGATAAACCGGGCCTGCCTTTTAGCACCGACTGATCCACCCAGTTGGTCACTAGTCTCCTGATTTACCCTGCTCAAAGTGAGTGACATCTGCCCCCACACGGAGGAGCCAGTGTAATGGTGACAGACCCTGGTCGTCGGCGGGCGGGATCAAACCAGGGACCTCTGGCGCTTAGTGCATGAGCCTCCAGTCTACTGCATGAACTACAAGCCAACTGGCTGTTAGCTAAGGCTGTAGAGCAGACTCATTAATCTCTCTCTCTCTCTCAGTGATCTGGGTGCCACTAGATGGGACAGAACACCACACCCAGGAGGTGTGTGGGTTACACCAGCACTAGGTCTAGGCAGCGCTGAGCCCCCATGAGGCAAATTTCATCCAGCGTGCTCAGGGTTTGGGCACACGGCCGTTCGGAGGTGTGGCACTAAGGTGGATACTGAGGGGATTCCAAATAATTCTCCCCCTCCCCCTCATTGTGAGAAATGTAACCACTGGTGAGCTGTGCCATTGCAGGTCTGCTCGGCAGGGAGCATGGCAGGGTTTGTGAGGACCGTGTCAGGCATGAGCACTACCTGCATGATGCAGAATCCACCTCTGAACGGGCTCCTTCCCTACCACTAATCAGCAGGTAGGTAGGAGGCCAGGCTGGTGGAGCCATCGCTTTGCAGATCCGCAGGCTGTTCCCCCACAAAGCTGGGGTGCAATGCAAAGGCTGCTCGGCCCTGTCATAGCAACCCGGAGCAGCTCCATTGCATCGGAGTGGCAGAATTCAGCCTAGGTGTTGGTGTGTGCGGGGCCGGGATTAGGCCTGAGGTTCAGCATGTATCTGGGCTGTTTCAGGGGCTGTCTGCCTCCAGATTCAGGAACAAGAAGACCCAGCTGTGATCCTGTTAGATTCATGGCCGGTAGGTTTCCCTTGCAACATAAGAGATGGAAGTGCAGTGAAAACTCTAACTGAAAGCTTAGAATCTGCAGGAGTTGATGGGTAAGTCTGGCATAAAGCTGCTTCCTCTCTGCAGGTGAGTGGGCAAGTCGATTTCTCAAGCTCCGTATTTAGCAAAGAAGTAAAATGTGAGTGGAAGAAAAATCTGTCTTTGCAATCTGTGTCCTTAAAGCATAGACTAGATCTGCGGGAAGGAGACTGGAAGAAAAAGCTGTCGGATGCACCATCTACTGGATTTTGAGGGTATGGGCGAGGATTCAGGTCCGCTGAGACCTATGCAGACAAATACATGCTCAAAGGATAAACCAGGGCTTAAATCCTGCTCCTGTTGAAATCAGCAGGAGTTTTGCCATTGACTTGGGAGCATGATCAGTCACTAAGTCTGTTAGAAGAATTACACTGCCTGGGAATCTCCTGGCAGCGGAAGAAGCAGACATCCACAATGAATGCCGTGATGGGGAAGGAGGTGTGTCTGTTTATGGAGCACAAGGGGCTAGTGCCGTTCTGCTGTGGGATGAGGTACCATAACACCGCTGAATGGTGTAAGATCATTGGCACGGTGTGGCTTCTCTGCTCGCAGCTAGGGAGTCTGTCACCAAGTGCAATAAATCCTATGAACACAGAGGGAAGAAATGGCTCTGGAGTCTAATGCCATCCAGCCTATATTTAAAGAGACTCAAAAGCGGGTTTTCTAAATGACTTCTTTGCTCACTGCTGTTTAGCGAAATCCCTTGGATCCTTGGAAATGAACTGTCTTCTTACCCAACGGCATCTGGAGGGGCTCAGAAAATTTACCCCCATACTCCAGAGATAAATCCATGACAACCTTGTTATTATTCTTTCTTTATATTGCAGTAGCGGCCAGGATCGAGGTGTTGTATAAATACATAGAAAGATGCCCTGCAGAACTTCTAAGCTATTAAATTCTCTCTCACTACATAAAAGTGTTTTTTTTAACCAAACCCCTTTAGCCTGGAAGTACTCCAGATACCAAACTCCCATTCAGATCCCAAAACCTCGGCGAATCAGTGCTGAGCTGAAAAATATTTAAGCCACAGCTCAGCCTGGAAGGTGAGGGTGTAAATGACCATAGCTTCGTTGCCGATTTCCCCCGGCTGAGGATGTAGCAGAAAGAGCCTTTCAAAGCACAGGGATCTCTGAAAAGCACCAGTTTTGCGCCGATACAGGTGTTCAGAAAGGCGATTTGTTCAGTTTGTCCAGCAGATGTTATTGGGCAGCTGCCACGCTTTCACCCCCTGAGATATTGATTACAAGGATGTTGAAAGCACGGGAGCAGATGTCGCTGGTGCAATATATATAATGTGGGTTTAAGGAATCTTGAGATAAATGCTACTTTTTATACTAAAAGGAGGACGTCTTGGAAGGCTCGGAGGGGAAGCTGAATCGCAACCTGTGTTTGAGTGGAAACGTGTCTAGGATGCAGAATGTTTTCCATAACCCAGGCTGGTTTGTGTGGGCTCACCTGGGCAGGAAGTTCTGGGGTAAAGTGATACCCCACAAAGCACAGGGATCCTTCTCCGACACCCCCTTTCCTAAATCTGATAGTTGCAGGCGATTGTTAATGAGATAAACATCCACTTTGCAGCAGCTCTTGTGTGCAGGCAACATGTGTGAAAATGATCAGTTGTGACATTTCGGCAGAAAGTGCAGGAAGCCTAAGGGGCCGAATCCTGCTCGCAGTGCAAACCCAGAGTCACTGCACACTCTTCACAAGAGTTGCTCCAGGTTTGCCCCAGTGTCACTGGGAGCCGAATTTGCCCCTTTATGCTCTTCTTTAGCTTCCACTGAAACTTCGTGGTGTTTTGACACTTCCAGCTTTGTTCCCAGTGAGAATCACCAAACGCAGAGGTGCACACAGAACTAGTGCTCTGGAACAGCTACTAATGGTATGAAACCATGATCTAATGAGAGACCCCACTGTCAATCCTCTGAACTACCCAGGCCCCTAATAATTTCTTACTATACGTTCAGGACCTGATTTTCAAACACTAAGCTCCATTTCTGCAGGTGCAAGTAACTGACGCTGCAGTTTTGTGCCCCCATACACCAGCGTATACTCACCTATATATCTGCGGGCCTAATCCAGTGCGCACTGAGTCCATAAGACTCCCAGTGACTCCAGTGAACATGGGATCAGGCACCAACCAGCAAATCATGGATTTAAACATCTAAGTGTCCTAATTTGTGGGTGCAAAAAGGCACCCATATATATTTTGCTCCTAATCTTGTATCCCCCAAAATAGAGGGTAGGTAAGGCCAGGCTGAAAACTTGGTTCTCAATAGCACCCTTTGGAACAACCCCAAGACAATGGGAGTTCAGGACATTTAGCCCGTTGTAGGGCTGGAAAATGTAACAACACATTTTGCTTTTTATGGGAAATAATCTAAATCCCAGCCCTTGTTACTTCCCATCTCCCAGCAGTCTGAGGTATTGTGACATTTCTGAGTAAGTCCATCCACTGGAGTCAGAGATATCCCAGGGGTAAACTTTGTGTATCATGTAACGGTTGGTGTCTCAGCAAGTAGACATGTCCTCATGGCTAATACTTGCAGTGACTGGCTCTACTGGGTCACTTGCCTCTCAAAGATGGTTGTGCCAAGTTTAAACATCATTGGATTTCCAGGTGAGGTAACAACCACATTGTTCTGTGAATTCATTGTCAGACTATGCAGGATTTAATGTGATCCTAAATTCATGCTGATTCAACGGTGCTAAACAGCTGGCCGATATAAACAGTTTCTGGTGTCCATCAGATTCGGGATTGTCTGAGATGCTTTCTTCTGGGAGGGAAAACAATCCAGCATCTGTGTTCATGCCCATTGCAAGGAGATGCTTTCCTTTTTCACAGCTCTGCCAATGCTACTGAATAATGATTTGCAGCGCCTCTGCTGTGCAATGGTTGGGTCTCCCCTAACCAGACATCACTGCTCATGCTGTGATTAGAGCTGGATGAAACCTCTGAATGAATGTTCTTCATTGAAAAACAGCCTTTTCCCCCAAAAAACAGAAATCTTGATGAGAAAATTTCACATTTTGGAAGTTCTTTGTTTTTCTGACAAAACCTGAAAACACACAAAAAAGAACTTTTCCAGAGGTTTTGGTTTTTTTTTTCTATCTTCCGCTGTCTCCTCCTTTACAGAGGCAAAAGGGAAATGGGGGAGAAAAGGAGAGGAAAAGGCCCTGAAGGACAAACATTTTGAAAACTTTCCATAAAAACTTTGTGAATAAACCTAAACTTGATCCTTGTTTGAAACCTGTGGAATTAAAATTAGCAGCCTGAAGTCTTTGCAATGTTGGCATCAACTCTAGCAGTGATTTGTGTGGCAAGGACAAATGTCCTCTTGGAACTTGTCAGAGACCACCAACCCCCAATTCCTTTTCAGGTCATCTCGGGTCGTCTCGTCATCTGAGATTCTAATAATTGGATGCATGTGCTTCTTCGGTGGAGTGGAAATCTTGGCAAGCCTGTGAGAAGTTAGTACTCCCCCAAGCATCAGTGTTCTTAGGGTGACGTCTGCACAAGGACCAACAGCCTTCTGGGATACTGAGTATGGAAGGTGCTGCAGAAAACCTCGTTCTGTTCTCTTGCGTCCTTACAGCCTTTCTGGACTAGGCAAAGCAGTTACATTTATTGTGAATGTGCTGTAGCTATGTCCTGACTAGGGTGGCATTGTAAGGGCTGGAGGCTGGCACAGGGGGCCGGTGATGCATTACAGAGCATTTCACCTCTGAGTCACTGGTTCATAGTCAGCCTCCATAAGCATCAAGAATGACTGGGGGTGGGGGGTTGTTAAGTAGCCTGGGTTGTAGGTCTCTGTGGACAAATGTCCATCTTACCATGCCTCTGGCGCTAATTGGCCTCCTTGCTATCGGTCTTAGCAGAGATTTGAATGGCTTGTGGAGGCTGTCTCATGCCTAGATAAGTGCCCTCCAGAAAGGGGCTGGAATATATTTGTATGGGGCCTGGGGAATCTTGTGCTGCTGCCCAGCATTGTGTCTGCGCTAAGGATAGAGGAGGTCAGTCTCCAGGGACGTCAGTCCAACACCGGAGGAGCTGAAGCTGTATAGAGACTGCTGCTTTCACTGCTGGAGTTACCAGGCTCAATTCCCAGTGCTGGCCAACCTCAAGGCTGTCACATTGCACACAGTGTGGTGGCTGTTCTTGAGGAGAGCGGGTTGGCTTCCAGATCCCTTTTGTTGGTGGGAGGCTGGCATTGTTTCCCTTCTTGATGCTGCCAGAGGCTGAACCTGGCCAGCTGACTGGCACGGAACTCCCTTCACGGGGATCAAGGAGCCCCTGCCAGTGCCAGCTTTTGCCCATCACGCAGGCCTGAGGCATTGCCACGAAGCCAACACTTGAGGGCAAGACACGGTCCATGCTGAAACGGCCGGCACTCTGCCCGCCATGCTACTGTCCAGGGGATGCCCTTCCAAAGGGGACCAGTTCATCACTAAAAGACAGTTCTTTGGTACACACACACCATCCCCGGGGCAAATCTTTTGTTCCAAAGAGGAGGAGACTTCCAAGACCAGAGAGTTTCCATAACCAGGCAGGCAGACGGCAGTCTCCAGTAGGAAGTAAATGAGGGCGATTGAATGTTGGCAGCCGTTACAGGCATTACAGCAGTATCCTTAGCTCGGAACTGATCTTACTCAATCGATTTCTGTAGAAGCTCCTGTCCCTGCCTGAAGAATAAGAACTTCCCAGTCCTCTCTTGGCTAGAGGATATATTCTGGGAATATTTTAAGATGAGTAATGTTCTACTTGACCAGGGACAGTGATCTTTAACCCGGCACCTACATCCCAGCTGGGGTTCGTTGTCCTGAGCAGTGCCGGAGCAGAGAGACATCACTGCATCCGAAATACTTTTCCCCCTCGCACAGCAGCGGCGAAAGGAAAATATTTTCACGATGCCTTTCTTCAGCCCCCTGAAATATCCCATTTTAATTTTTTGGAACCGATGACAGAAAAGTACATAGGAGTGGGAAGGGGTTTTTTATCCCATGGCATTTCTCTGGAGAAACGACCTCCTAACCAGACAGAGGCTGGGCTTGTCTCGTGGATGAAGATTGGCATTATTCAATCACATTTACTCACGGAGGGGGCCTGTTTAAAAAAAAAAAAAATACAGGCATCCACTGAGTTTCCCTCACCCAGGATTCATGGGGCCGAGTTGTCTTGTAACCTGCCATTGTTGGGAGACAGTGATCTTATGAAAGGCCTGGTCTATGCTTGGCCTGGCTGGGAGCTGGCAGCCCTCACGGTTTATGAAGTGTGTGTTCTTTCTGCGGTTGCCATTGCTGCGAGAGATGTTTTCCTAGACACATCTGCCGTCCATGCTTTCTGTCACTGAAGAATGAGGCGAGAAAGGTGAGCGGAATCCTTCCCCCAAAGAGTTTAGGAGGCCGGCCTAATTACTGCCCGTTGCATTTGCCGGTGGAGGCATTGGCTGCCTTTTTGGTAACGACTGGGATTCATGCGCTGGGAATCAGCTAAGGGGCAGGTGGGAGTCCTGGAGCGCTCTTCATGTGCCTTCCCTACTCCCCTGTGGCTTATTACAGGTCTGTCCCACTGTATCGTGATGGGCCAAAGTCATGGCAGTTGGGTGTTTTCAGGGTTAATTTGCCATCAGCAAGTACAAAAGATACTTCCTCCCACTCTCACTGACTTAATTCATCTCCATATATCTGCAGACAAAGGACGGGGGGTGTGTGTGGAGGGGAAGAGACTGTAAATGTCCAGCAGCCGTTACTAGGTGAGGTTCGTTTTCGTTCACCTCTTTGAAAGTGCTGGGCTATCACTTACTAATGCAGCCAGCGTTATGTTATGCATATACCTTAAATACACTGGCTTGCTGCCAGCCACCTCCGCGTTAGCCACACGATGTTCCGGTCTCAAACTTGACGATGGAGAGAGCAGTTTTCCCCTCCATAGTGTGTTTACCCCACTGTTTCTCCGGGGGGAGGGGGGGCGCCCCACCCCTTTGCGCAAACTAAAGCATTTGAGCCCGAACAGCACCCACCATAAAATCGAAGCGTCTCCAGAATGTCCGTGGGAACAGGGAACAATTCGCCAGGGTGGAGACTTTCCACAGCACGATTTCTGTCTTGGGGTCTTGTGACTGTGATGTGCCGGGTAAATTGTAGGCTTCCTGGAACGACGTTTTCCGTTCGGAGGCAGTGTTGTCTAGTGGATAGAGCATGGGACTGGCACTCAGACACCTGCCTTTGCCACTGACCTGCTGGGTGATCTTGGCCTGGTCCCTTCCTCTCGCCGTGACTTGTTTATTCCTGTCTTGTCTGCTGGGGAGGGATTGTCTCTTACTATGCGCGTGTACAGGCTTAGCTCAGTGAGGTACCGATCTCAGTCAGGGGCTCTAGATAACACCATACCATTAGTAGTGGAAGTACACGGTACAATAGTAACAGTCATTTACAGCAGGCATCGCTCTAACTAGAGATGGGCAAAAGGTTCTGCTGAGAAAAGCAAGAGGGGGCTGGCAGGCCCTCCCCCCCCGCCCCAGAACAGTTTGTCTCATGGGATTTCTGGAACCACCATACCTGCTCCTGGTTAGGCCAGAAGTGCCATGAGATCCACCTTCCCTGAGAGATTTAGGCACCGACTGTTGAAGGTGGGACCAGCAGCTGCAGGAGCCGCCTGTGAAAATGAAACGGGGTCGTTCTGAACCTGTAACGAGGTTTGTGTTGGGGGTCTGGCAAACGGGGGAAAGTTTGGGGCTGTCCTTATATGCTTCCAAGCGGGTTCCCTCGTTCCTTGTTTCTAACCTGCACGGTGCACGGTGCTGTCTCGATGCTTTTTCATTTGATCTGTTGTAATGAAGTGGATCAGGTGTTGAGGCTCAGCTAGCCCCTCCAGGATAGAATCAGAACTGCCCGCCAGTGTCTCATAGGTCTTGTACTGTTAACAGCTCATTCTTTAGTCAGTCAATTAAGGTCCAGGCTTTTGGGGTGGGTTTTAGCCTCAGTGTCACCGTGAAGTTCTGAGTGACCGTGCCCGGCAGTCCATTGACAATCACGAAGTCCTAGCTAGCCTCAGATGTGTTATAATGGAGTCAAACTTTGGTAATTTGGTAACTCGGCCTATTTATCACGTTTCTCCTGCGGAAAAGAAGTGTTTCTTGAGATACTCAGGAGAAACAAGGGCCCTGCTAGTGAGAACCCGCCATCTGGGACGTTTTCTTTAGGTTCTGCCTCCTGGCATGATGCCACAGCAGCTGTTATCAGCAGAAGTCTCCTTGTTTACACGCCATAACGCTGCTGGCAGGGTGTTCTCAGAGTGCCACCCTCCTCTCTGCGACTGACTCCACCACGCATTCTGCCACACCCTGGATTTGCAGCCCTTCCCAGACAGACGGAGGGCGGGAATGTGCTGACTCAGGGGTCAGAGGTGATGGCTGGGAACAGTTCTGTGCTGGCCTAAAGCCAATTAGTACATGCTTTCGCTTAGTCGCTGTTTGAAGTTTTATGCATGTGCATGATCCACGATTAGTGCCTTGAAACAAATTTAAATAAATAGTTCTCGGTGCTGAGCCGAGCCGTGTGCTTCACTCGGGGAGGTGTTGCTTCCCTTGTATATGGCTCTGGAGCTCCTGCACTGCTCTGTTCCTGCCTGGGAATCCCATTACCACAGAGAGATTGACTGACTGATTGGCAGAGCTTGGACAAAAGCAGGAAAGGGAGAGATGTTGGTTGAAACCCTTCCTGGCAGCGAGATCTAGTCGTTTCACTGGGACCGCGGGGGGACGCACCATTAGATGGCATGTTTAAAACTAATGTGGATAAAACACCAGTGAGTGCATGATAAGGAAACAATCCTACATCGACCGGGAGGGACTGGGTAAACCTCAGCAAGCCCATGAAGCACAGAGGGGGTTTTAAAAAAGCCGAGGTGAGTTAGAAACCCAACTTCCATTGAATTTCCCTGGGACGCCTAACCTCCTACAGTGCCGAGATTTTAACCACGTGATGCATTTCCATGTCAAACAGATGGAGAGCTTCACGTTTCACAGCTTTCTTAGGGCTGGGAGGAGGTGAAGGACCTGCTGCTACATACGAGGTTGGCCTAGCAGGGGTTCTTACGCTCAGGGAGATGGCCCAGAATTCCAAAGCATGGAGGAAATCCCATCATTATATGCTACACTTGGACAGAGCAATGGGTGGTTTGAAGAGTTGCCTTCCCACCCCACCACAGTCCGCTCTTGTCTTGCAGCATTGGCAGGATACACCAGGGAGGAACTGCTTTGTGCTAGAGTGAAATGGAACGGTTGCCCAGTTGGCATCAGTCAAGGTCAGTCCCAAGTCTGCACCACGAGGGAGTTTCCTCAGCCTAAATGAGCAAGTAGAGCTTAAAAACAAGGGCACAGATGACAGGTGCAAGGCAAGCTACCATTGCTGAGTGTTCACAGGGCCTGATTTGCTAGACAGATACTTGGAATCAGGGACGATGGTGATATAGGAGGCCTATGGGGTCATCTTGAGGTGCCCAGGCCAGTGCAAGATTGTTCCCTACTGCATATTGCTTAGTGTTTAGTCTGGTTTCAGATACTCAAGTGGTGGGGCTGGTACCATCAGGAAAGTCTGAGCTGCAGAGATTCCCATTCTGGGAGTTAGCGATGGGTAAGGATTTTGGTTAAGCAGCTGGTCCATCCGCAGCCATGACAGGATTGTTTGCAACAGGACATTTTCTCTAGTGCTTTGTCCCACCTAATAGTAAACCCCTTCCTCTGCCATACACCCGTGGACGTGAGAATGAGTCTTTCCTACCCTTTCTCTCCTCTGTATTTCTGGGTAAGAGGTTCTCTGCCCTGACACTGTCCGGTCCCATTCAAGAAGATCCCCAAAGACCAGGGAAGCTTTCCTGCTGAAGCCGAATCTCCATAGGGAAGCCCAGAGTGCGGACTGGAAGCCACTGGCCAGTGTTTATATCCCCAGAGCTGTATGGAGTGGGCCTCAGAGCAGCTTTTGAAGAGAGGCTTCACCCTGAAATAAAATATATAGCCCTTGAGTTAGAAAGAGGAGAGACCTGCAAAGGCTTCTGGGAGGACACAGGGCTATACAAGCAGGCTCTGGGGATGGTTAGTGGGTGCAGAGCTCCAGGACACAGACCGAAAAGCTGCCAAATCTCCAGTTTAGCAGAGAAACCTGAGGGCAGGACAAACCCTGTCTCAGAGCTGCAGGGAGCCCTGCCTGACGGATCAGAGCAGGGAGCTGAAATTTAACAAATGCGAGGCCTGAGGTCTGCACTAGAACCTTTAGTGAGGCTGTGGCTGATGGCTTAGCACCCTGAGTTCTTCCATTTCTGACCACAGCACTTCAGTGGCAAGTTTTCCGGACGGCGTGTTTCCATTGCATCATGACATCGCATTGCATCATGACGCGCACGCGGGGTTAGGTTTGGATCCAAGTTAAATTCAGGCTATTTGTGGGAGGTTTAACTTTGCAGGAGGAGGGGATGGGGTCATGACAGAGGGAATGGGTGGCAGCCCTAAGAGAAACATGAGTAGTCCATACACAGCAACCATTACCTAGGCACCACTTTGCAACACAACAAATCAGTGTGTTGACGCCCCCGGCAAAGAGCCAATTGGTGACACGGCCCAAGGATCCAGCTCTATCTGAAGAGCAAACTGCCGTGGAACAGAAGCAAGCAGGGATGATAAAAGTCTGTGCCTTAACGAGCCAGATGTTATGGAGCCGGTCCTTGCTGCTAAGGGTTATTTCTTAACTCTCCCGCCTATAAAATGCCGTGAGAGGATGCTGTCTGTGTTATTTACCAAGGGAAATTTTTCTTCAAACAAAGGGGCCAATTCTTAGCCGGACTGCAGAAAGCCAAACCTGGTTGTTCTTTGAGTTGCCAGTGAGAAGCCATGGGCCATAAGGAGGAGGTACTGCCTACTGCACTGCATCAGACAGAATTCCCTTTGTTCCAGGGCACGTTCGCCTCTTCGGGTGATGAGGTTGCTGCAGATACATTCTTCCCTTTTGACCCAGTGCTTCACACATACAATATCCCAACCGAATATTGTCCAAAATGATCACTAGCTCTTCCTGGTCTCCGGTACGCCTAGGAATTCTGCAAACCTGCCATGCCATTCTTGCACCTAGTTACCCCAAAGTTCAAGACCACGCAACTGGCTGCATCTCATTCCCTTTGGAGTTGGAGATGGCATTGTAGGAAACGGGAGGCCTTGCTGTTGACAAGCGGCATTGACAGAACAATAGGGAAACATTTCAATACGTATATAAACTGGGGAAATAGGGAATGGGGTCCAATTTAAAAAAAAACTAATACAGAGCATCATTTTAAAGAAGGCGTAAATACACAGTAAATTAAGTGTCCAGACAGAAGCAGCTTTAAAAACCTCTCTCTGTAAGCTGTGAAAGTTGGCAAGAGTCCCCGTTTTCCAGCAATGACGTGTGTGGGTTGTTGTTTTTTGGGGGAGGAGGAAGGTTGTGAGTGTGGTTTATTTTTTTATCAGAATGTCTGTGTTCCAGTTACAGGTCACTGAGAGTCTAGGCCATCTGGGAGAGCAGTGGGTCTCTCTCTTTTCTCTCTCCTCTCCTCCAGCCATATGCTGGAGTCGTCCTGGCTCCTGCAGCAGGGGAAAGAGATTTCATCATTTTTATCTAAATACAGTGGGCTAGAAAAGAGACTAATACCTGCTTCGCCTGTTACTCTCTGCCCGACTCCAGGAGCAAAAAAGCTTCCCATCCCCCCCCCCCCCCATAAACTCTGATAAAAACTTTTGTGCCATTTTCTCAAAGTACAATGTGTGCAATGACAGTTTCTTCTCCAGTGTTATCCTTGCACTAGAAACATCTAGGACTTGGCACGGGAACAGTGTAGGAATATGTACAGTGTATTTGAGTGTGTCCCAGTCCTAGGAATACGTGTGTGTGTGTGTGTGTGTGTGTGTGTGTGTGTGTGTGTGTGTGTGTGTGTGTGTGTGTGTGTCCCAAGCCACAGAAGATGTGAGACTCTCAAAGCTCCCAGTCACACAGCCTGGTTCTTTCACTCAAGCTGTAGAGACGCATGCTTGCAGCTCTGCCAGTTCCTGGGTGTGTTGGCCAAGATAGGAGCTGTCACACATAGATACAGTCGTTGAAGGTGGTGGAGTTACGCTGGTGTATGTTTGTAAGAGAAGAGTTGTACCCCATAATCTATATTGAACATACACAGGCTTATTTCGATCTATCACAGATCAAGGCTCCATTGTGCCGCGAGTTGTACAAATACATAGTAAGAGACAGTCCCTACCGCAAATTGTTTACAGTCTAAGCAGACAAGACAGATGGGGGGGGAGAGGGGAGGGGCGCGTTGAAAACAGAGGGCAAGTGTCTTGCCCCGGGGTCACATAGGATATTAGTAGCAAAGCCTGGAATAGGAGTCGTGTCTTTAATTAAAGTCCAGCATGCTCTCCACTACTGTGTTTCTCGACCTTTTTGATAACAGGGACCAGATTGCTGCCTTCTTAAACTGTAGCAGGGAGATTTCCAAGGACCAGTCGTTGAGAAACACTGCACTAGACCATACTGCCTCCCCACGCTGTCTAATCTATTTTAATCTACCCTCTCACGAAGGCACCCTTCCCCAGAGTATCTGGGCACTAGCAGTTAAACAGATACAGGAATACAGTGACACTTGAATCTACTCAGCTTCCAAAGTAACTTACTTTCCTTCCCCTTTTAGGCCAGTTTGAGCTGTGCAGTTGGAATCACGGTGGCTCTTGAATGGAAGGGTTGAGATCTACCAATCTCCATCAGGCCTGACCCCTCTTTGGGTCTTGACATGGATTCAGAGGGTACCCAGCGAAACCTGAATTAATGAGTCCTTGGTATAATGCAGTCAGTAGGGACCAAGGAACCCTTTTAAAATGCAGACTGCAGACCCGACAGCCAGCTGCTATGGATTACCATGTGCTTCCTCCTCCATTCATGGGCCACTGACATGGTACGCAGCTCTGCATTGCTGCTGTCTGGACATACTAAGGACTAGTCTACTCTAGAAGCGCTGCAGCAGTGCAGCATTGATGCTGTCGGGTTGCTAGTGCAGATACTCTAAGCTGACAGGAGAGAGTTCTCCTGTCAACTTAATGACTCCAGCCCCCGCGAGCGGCGGGAGCTGGTGGCAGGAGAAGCTGTCCACACCGGCGCTTAGGTGAGTGTAACGGCACTCAGGGGAGTGACTTATTCACACCCCTAAGCGACATAAATTGTACCGACATAAGTGGTAGTGTGTACAAGGTGCACAAGGTAGTGTGTACAAGCTGCTCTCCCAAGCTCCTCAGTAGGGTGACCAGATGTCCTGATTTTATAGGGACAGTCCCGATATTCAGGGCTTTGTCTTATATAGGCGCCTAGTACCCCTCATTCCCTGTCCCGATTTTGCACACTTGCTATCTGGTCACCCTACTCCTCAGGAAGTTTTAATTGTTTGTTTAATGGGAAGTGGCTTGGATCAGGAGTGTTAGGAGCAATCTGAAGCTTGTCTGCACAGCCCACAGCATCCCATAATCTCGCAGGCCCTACATGCCGATAGGCATAACAATAGCTAGCGCTTATGTCATGCTGTTCATCCAGAGAGCGCGAAGCACTTTACAAAGGAGGTCAATATCATTATCCCTGGTTTACTGGTGGGGAAACTGAGGCACTGAGCGGCTGAAGTGACTTGCCTAGGATCACCCAGCAGGCCAGTGGCAGAGCTGGGATTAGAACACAGCTCTCCTGAGGTCCAGTCTAGGGCGCCTAATCCTCTGGGTCACGCTGCAGTCACTCACAGAGAAGGTGCGGCGAGGTACATCTAGCCACGTATCAGCCAGAGGCCAGACAAAGCTGCTTGTTCCAATAAGAAGTGGTGCACCTGAGTAAGTAAAAACTGTCCTCCAATGTGACCTTTGTTCCCTACTCCACACCCCTGGCGGCGTTCTTCCAATTCCCCCCTTCTTCCCATCTTAGTCTGTGTTGTACAGTAACACGCAGCAAAACGGTAGCTCTTTAAAAAGGCCCAGTGTAATCTAGAGATTAAAGCTGTGGATGAGGGGGGTCAGGACTCTCGGGGTACATCTACACTGCAAAGAAAAGCCTGTGGCACGGAGCCTAAGAGCCCAGATCCATTGGAAAACTAGCAGTGTAGACGTTCCCTCTCGGACTGGAGCCTGGGCTCTGAAACCTGGCAAGGGGGGAGGGTCTATGTCTACACTGCTATTTTTAGGCCCAGAGCCCAAGACCCATGAGCATGAGTCAGTTGACCCAGGCTCTGAGACTTGGTACCGCGGGCTTTTCTTTGCAGTGTAGACGTACCCTTGGATTCAATTCCTGGCTCTTCCACTAGCTCGCTGTGTAATTTGGTGCAAGCCCCTGTTACTCCTGGGTAACGTGGGGTAATAGGATCTATCTCACGGGGAAGAGGCACGGTTCCTAATTAGCATTTGTGCAACACATGGAGATCATCTGACAGCAGGTGCTGGGAAAGTGTAACCCCAAGGACTTTCACTCCTGGAGCTTTAAAATGGGCATTTGTAAGACTGAATCTGAGCAGCTTTCTCCAGTCTAGAGAGAACTGTTACAACTAAGGTACAAACCCTGAAGGGAAAGTCTTTTTGTAATGGAAACCCTACTGGACCCTTAATTATCGTGAGCCCTTCAGCTCAGCTTAGCATATACTCTGTCAGACTTTTGCACTTCTAATCTACCGAGCACCGTAGATATCTTCCTACTTTATATTCTGTGTTATGGGAATAGGAGATCAGAAGGGAAAAATGATTTCCCCCAAAATAGCTCTTGCGGTCAGTGCCTGGGATAGCAATTCCCTTTAGATTGACAGAACTGAGAGCCCATTTGAGCTGAACAGCTAGAAATTAAGGAAGAGGCTACCGCCTGAGAGAAGGAAAGGCACAAGATCCCATTTGCAAGGGTATTTACGCAGGTCATTGGCCCTCTCCCTTAGGAAGCACCTAGTGGCTCCCATACAATCTTCTCCTTGCATTTCATCCCTTTATAACATTAAGTCTAAAGAGAGGACTCCATATTTAGACAGCTTTGGCTCCCTCTTCAGGAAGTCTGAATAAACAGCATCACACTCCATCTGTGCATTTATTTGTACCACCATCTGGATTTGGTGTTGGAACTTAATGAGTAGAAGGGAGCGGTTGTGAGGGAAACGTCAAGTGTATGTTTGCATAGTTGAAATCTGAATGGTATGTTCTGCAGGGGCCACTGGTTAGTTTTATCTCAGTCGTTCTACTATTATACTTAATCAGGAAGGATTTTTATTTTTTTTTAAATCTACTTTTCTTTTACATAGAACCAAATTATAATCACTTTTAATTGAAAAAAAACCCTGATAATATTCTGAACCAAATTTCTGGGAGATTAATTAACAGTGCAATAAATCCCCAAAGGAAATGCTCATTAATCTTGCCTTTCAGAAGCAAATTTCAGCAGAGAGCTGATTTAAAACATTGCTAATAATTAGAGGAAAGTTGACAGCTGAACCCCCCACCGCGCCCCAAATCTGGCAAAAGTCTTCTCCTATCAGATCCTGACTTAAACTAGTTCACGCTAAAATAAGTGTCTTTGTCGCTGGTGGTGGAAATCTTATGATCAGAGAGGGAGAAGATGCAAGGAGTCTTTGGCACGAACTGTGCAACTGGATCTGGAACAAGACAGGGGATCTCAGGCTTGTTTATTCCCGGGTGGCTCATCACTGGGGTCTGTGAGGGCCTAGGACAGCTCCCCTTTGGAGCAGGACTTTGGAACAAGCAAAGGAGAAACAACTGTCCCCCCAGATCAGGAGCCCTGCCCAGGCATGCTGGGGAAGGGCATTATAGGTGCGTGCTCGCAGCATGGTGCAGACTTCCAGCCCAGTTGGGTGCATTCCCTGTTGCTGCTAGTTCTGTACCAGGATACAGAATCTTACAGTGTTAGTTAAAGATCCCTGCTGACCTAAGGCCCGATGGGAGTTATAAGTACTCATTGAGACCCACTGCTGCATTGCAAAGCACTGGTATTTCCACCCAACCCATGTCCATTCATCCTCTGGGCCCATATGTTGCTCTAGACAGCCTCATCAGGCAATCTGCAGAAAATCAGCTGCTTCCCTTTTTCGGGGCATCTGTCAGTAGCGCATCCGTTACATGTGTCACTGGAGCAACCAGGACAGCTCTTTGCGTGTGGCTTGGGAAAGGGGCTTTGCTCTGCACTAGTCCATTGCCTGTGATTGCAATGCAGCAGCTCTGCTTCCCAAGCTGATCCGGCTCCTGTGTCAGTCCAGAATCTTTGCATCAGTCATCTCCGCTTTCATGCTGGTCCAGCCATCTCCCAGCATCAGAGTATCACAGGCTGGTTTGATTTAATGGACATTTTGCCGTTTAAACAACAACGATATTGGAACTGGAAATCGACAATTTTGCTGTCATCACAGCAGTCTGATCTATCTACCTACCTAGGTTAAGACAGAGATATCCCTATCTCATAGAGCTGGAAGGTCATCGAGTCCAGCCCCCTGACTTCACTAGCAGGACCAAGTACTGATTTTGCCCCAGATCCCCAAGTGGCTCCCTCAAGGATTGAACTCACAACCTTGGGTTTAGCAGGCCAATGCTCAAACCACTGAGCTATCCCTCCCCTACCAATCCAGCCAGCTATCATTGTAGTACCTGGGCACCTTCCACTTAAAATCAATTTCAATAGCAAAATGTCTAGTGGACTTCATGGATCTCTGACACTTCTCCCTGTCCAGGGTCAAAATGCTGCTTGGGGGTGGAGTTTTTGCTTCTGCTTTGTCATTGCATTAATTGCTTCTATTTTGTTGTTGTTGGTAGAGATTTCTGGGTAGAATGGGCTGTCAGTGGAGGATGACACGCATTTTAACTGAGCTGCAGGGACCATCTGGACTGAGCATCCAAAGCACAGACTGATTTCTCTTACAGACTGGTTTATTGTGACCTAAGGAGGCTGGGATGAGCAAACTGATCCCTGGTGCAGAAGGGCCAGAGCCAGGGAGACCCACGTTTGCATCTTTTCTAACATGTCTCCAGCCTACATTGAAATGAAACTCCATTCAAAGCTTTGGACTGTCTGAATCGCAATGAGCCAATTAACTTCAGTGGGAGATACGGGCGTATCTATCCAAGGGCACAATTTGACCAAATGACTATGGAAAGAGTCTGATCTTTGTTACTCCAGCTCTTGATTTCAATGGACTTACTCTGGGTTTACATTTGGCGGGGAGGGGTGGGGGGCAGTGAGAGAAGAATTTGTCCCTTGGCATTTGTGTGTGGTTGGCACACTGTGGGCTAAACCATGCTGCCTGTTACGCTGGCGTAAATCAAGAATAACTCAACTGATTTCAATAGAGTTGCTTTGGGTTTATGCACCATAGTCTAAGTGAGAACAGTGTTTGCTCATGGGTCTTCATTTTTGTTTCCTATAGTGTGGTGTTTTAACCCAAACACACACTACAATGTGTCCCCCAGATATCCACTACTAGGATGGACATGAGTGAAAAACATGGACAAATCATTTTACTGCCATTTTCCTTTGCTCTGATTTAGCATCTTTCCCTGGTCAGTAGGACCCTGCTCTTCATAGCCCAGTAGTGATCTCCTGCCTCTCCGTCTGATAGCAAACAAGCGCTTTGTCTTTGTGGCTGCGCAGGTGACCTGCATTAGGTTTCTCTGCTGGGGGCAGCTGGGTTTTATCTCCTCTCTGCGTGGTGGTGATGTGGGATTTATTACTGTGGAAATGAGGCCAGGGCATTAGTGAGCCTGAAAGTAGACAAACATGCACAGTGGTGACATTGTCAGGGCAGCTTCAGGTTGCGCCAGGAGGTGGGGACGTGCCATGGGAAGTATGCTAGAGCCAAACGGTTTCATCAACAGGGAGAGGAGGAAATGCTGTCTGCGGGTGACGGGCAAAGGAAGGGAGAGCCGGGGGCAAAAATGGCATGATCCTACCCGCCGACATCCAGTGCAGAGCAAAGCACAAAGAATAGAAGCAGCTCTGTGTTGGTTTTCATTGCTAATCAGTGAGGCTCCTGGTGCTGCTGTCTGTCATTGTTATTGTTGTCGAAAGTTCCCGATCCAGGTTTGCGATCAGCGTGATAATCTCCCAGCAAGGTTCGGTTATTGTCCCTAGCAGCACAGCTGCTCTCCAAACTCCTCCAAAGCCAGCTCTGCCAGCCCCAACGCTGGCTTAGCCGGACAGGCAGAATAAGGGTGATCTTACAGAGCCAGCCACAAGACTTTCATGCCACTCTCCCCACCCCTGCTTCTGGTGTAGCAGGGAAAGGAGCCATGGCTGGGAGTCCATATGGCAGGCGGATCCTTGTCTCCGTTTCAGGCCTCCGTGCTGGGAGGACTGGCTCTGCACAAAGCAGCAGCAGGATCGGGGGAGGGCAAACGTGAGCACTAAACCATTGTGTGCTCCCAGCACAGCACAGCCCAGAATAGGGTCTGGAGTAACTGGCTAAGCTACCCTCAGTCTCATGAACCAGTTCTCCATTTCCTTTACTTCCTAAAGGCAAGATGATATTTCTGTGCTGGCCTGTGCTGGGGTGATGCAGGGCTTCACTGCCCCAGCAGGGTCATGGGGCAAAATGCCTTCTAAAGATGCCCATTGTACGCTGGAGATGCACCCACGGCCATCCCTTAGGACGGTGTAGCCTGCTTCTCTCTCATCTCCTGGCTAGTAAAAGCAGGGAGCTGGGCATGGCTGCCAAACAGGGCTTAAATTCAGCTGGAGCTGTCTGGAGCAGAGCTCTGGTAAATATTTTCAAATCCGCAGGAGTCCGTCCATCCCTAGCACTACCCACGAGGCTGAAGTCTCCGGGAAATAGTGAGAATTTAAGCCCTTCTGCCAAGGCTTCTGACATTGCAGGGGAAGCCTGGGAAGTGGGGTAGGGGACATAGACCTAGTGAGGGCAAGGGACTGGTAAGGCCTGCAGTTGCGAAGCGGTGAGGAGTTGGACTAGTTAGCCAGGAAGGCAGCACTGGAGGGCAGAATCAAGGTCCAGTAGCCTTCCTGGCCAAAACCAAACCAGTTCTCTCTTGCAAGCCCAGTAACTCCAAGCGGTATTTTCCATAGTGCTCTTCTGTAGGCTGCGAACCTGCATGATGTTTCAGGTTTGCAATGCTTAATAGCATGACTAGAGAGAGGCCTGAAAAAAGGATTCAAGAGCTCTGGGAAATGTCCAGAAAGAGCAATGTTTTAATCTCTTCTTCTTATCGTTATTTATTTATATTGCTGTAGTGTCATGGCCCATGGGTCTCAAACCCAGGTCTGCAGGGTGTATGGGACCAGCCACACTCCAACCCACCACCTGGGACCAATGAAGGCCACTCCCAGCGTGAGGCTCCATCCCTGAAGTCTGATTGGCAGAGCCCCAGAGCAGCTGATAGGCCGACTGGTCCTACTTACGCCAGCAGCAGGTGCAGAAAGCTGACTGAACGACTGGGCCCTAGCCTGCTCTGAGCTGTGTGCCTCCTGCTCCAGGCATCTGACTTGTGGTTCTGGGCCACCAGTGTGTTTCCTGCCTCTGACCTCCTGCTATCCTGACCCGGCCTGACTCCTGCCTCATGACTGTGGGCTCTGGCTCCGACTGCTAGGTCTTGCTGCCCATGACCCAGCCATGATGCTAGGAGACCCAGTCATGGACCATAACCCCATTGTGCTTGGTGCTGTACAAACACAGAGAGCAAAGACAGTCCCTGCGTGGGACAGAGCTCACAATCCAAGACAAAGACAACCACTGGACATAGCCCGATGGCAGAGTACAAGGAAATGATGATCTTGCATGACAGGCTGTGGTCTCAGCAGCCCCCCCCCCCAAGAGGCTCTGCAGATATTAGAGGTACCTAGGGGTGAACGTGCCTCCCTCCATTTTGAAATACCCCACATTTGACAATAGGTTGTGTTAACTGAGGCTTGGGTACCCCATTTTAAATGTGACGGTGCAATGGAGCTTTCACTTGGGGGGTCCGCATTCACTGCCTCCTACCTCTAGAACCAGAGGCGGCTCCAGGCACCAAGCACGTGCCTGGGGCACCAAGCTGCAGGGGGGCGCCCTGCCGGTCGCCGTGAGGGCAGCAGTCAGGCTGCCTTCGGTGGCATGCCTGCGGGAGGTCCGCCGGTCGCGCGGCTTCGGCGGCAATTCAGTGGCGGGTACGCCGAAGGCGCGGGACCGGCGGACCTCCCGCAGGCATGCCGCCGAATCCGCATTACCAGCGGACCGCCCGCAGGCATGACACCGAAGGCTGCCTCACTGCCGTGCTTGGGGCGGCAAAATACATAGAGCCGCCTCTGTCTAGAACGATGCACCATCCAACAGAAATCTGCCGGGTCAATCTGCAAAGGTGTTCCCTACTCCCGAAGGCAAGGGGGAGGAGGGGGTCCAGTTTGTTAAGGGAAGCTTGAGAAATGTGCTTGCTCGTTGCAAGCTCCCTGTACATCCATGTCCCTACATGACCAGAACTTAAACTAGGACCAGAGAGGGAGGGAGGCAGCCTGGGACGGACCCAGACTCAGGCAGACAGAAGGAAGGAAATGTGATACTGGTCTGGGAAGCATTCCACTGGCTTTTTTTAGGCCAGGAGATAATCGGAGGGGCGCGTGTGTCAAAACGAGACCGTGTCTCGGGAAAGCGGGACAGCAGCTGATATGGCGGCAACCACAACAACAACGAAATAACCCAGTGCCGTATTGAGCCCCTTGGCTATTTCAGCTACGGCCCCCTTCCCCCGCCCCCCTGTCGAGCGGAGCTGGGTTTGCTGTCATTAATAATACGGCAACACAAACAAATGACTTCACTTGGCATCGCTATCAAACTGTGGCTGCATCTCCTCCGTGGCCTCGACATCAGAAAATGTAACAGCCTGGGTGAGTGAGGAGTTCGCTGCTGACCCCTGACCCTGCAGTGACTCACTTGAGAGCTGTATTTAGGTCAGCTAGCGTGTGTTGTTTTCCCACCATGATATTAAAGGGAAAGGGAAGCTGCCTATGAAATCAAAGGGCTGAGTGCAGCTCCAGCCCTTACGTTAAAGGATCAACGGTTCCATCCTGCCCCGAAGTTTCATCCATTCACCCAGGTTGTCCTTGCGATGATACTTAGGGGGTGTGTTACCACAATCTGCCCTTCAGGCTTGGATCATTATTCATTATTATTTGTATTAGCATAGTGCCTGTGAGCCCTGGTCGTGAACCCGGACCCTGTTGTGCCAGGTGCTGGACAAACACAGTCCCTGCCCTGCATCGCTTACAAGCTAAGTAGAGGAAGAGAGACAACAAAATGAATACAGCTAGACACAGCGGAGGAAACCACTAGAAGAGCTAATGTGATCTTGGGATGCATGAACGGGGGACTGGCGAGTAGCAGAGAGGTTATTTTACCTCTCTATTGGGCACTGGTGCGACCGCTGCTGGAACACTGCATCCATTTCCTATAATTCATGAAAGATGTTGATACATTGGAGAGGGTTCCGAGAAAAGTCATGAGGATAATAAAAGGATTGGAAAACCTGCCTTATCATGATAGACTCAAGGAGCTCGATCTATTTAGTTTAACGGAGAGAAGGTGAAGGGGTGATTTGATTCCAGTGTATAAGTCTGTACATGGGGGATAATATTGAATAACGGGCTCTTTAGTCTAGCAGAGGAAGGTCTAACACAGGGGTCGGCAACGTTCGGCACGCGGCTCGCCAGGGTAAGCACCCTAGCGGGCCGGGCCAGTTTATTTACCTGCTGATGCGGCAGGTTCAGCCGATCGCGGCCCCCACTGGCCGCAGTTCGCCGTCCCGGGCTAATGGGGGCGGCGGGAAGTGGCGCGGGCGAGGGATGTGCTGGTCTAACATGATCCGGTGGCTGGAAGTTGAAGGTAGACAAATTCAGACTGGAAATAAGGTGTAAATTTTTAACAATGAAAGTAATTAAGCATGGGAAGAATTTACCAAAGGTTGTGGTGTATTCTCCATCGCTGGCAATTTAATCAAGATGGGATGTTTTTCTAAAAGCTCGGCTCCAGGTATTATTTTTGGGCAGCTCTGTGGCCTGTGTTACACAGGAGGTCAGACTAGATGATCATGGTGGTCCCTTCTGGCCTGGGAATTTATGAAACAATGAGACAGTATTGGTCAGTGTGACAAGCAGTGGTCTCAGCACGCCAGTTGCCTAACTGTTGTCAAATTGTTGTTTTTTGCCCACAGAGCCTAACTCAAACCCCATTGAAGGCAATGGGATTCTTTCCCACTTATTTCAGTGAGGTTGGATCAGGCCCAGAGGTCACATAATGTTAAGAAGAAGCAACACCATAGTAATGATCTACAGAGACGTACATACATACACAGTCACTGTCTTCATAGAATCATAGGAGTGAGAGATGGGAAAGACCCATGTGGCTATCCAGTCTATCTCCCTGCTGGGGCACCATTGTTTCCCAGTGCACCTGGGACAGTGACAGACCCCGGTTGTCGGCGGGCGAGATTGAACCTGGGACCTCTGGAGCTAAATGCATGAGCCTCTACACGTGAGCTAAAAGCACTTAACTAAGGCTGTAGAGCAGACTCATTAATCTCTCTCTCAGTGGTCTCGGTGCCACTAGATGGGACAGAGCACCACACCCAGGAGGTGTGTGGGTTACACACACACACCCGGTACACTTTCACTTCTACCACTGTCACACCCGATCTATAAATAAAAATTCCAAGCAGCGGGGCATCCATCCCCTCATTTGGGAGACTTTTCCACACATTCCTACATCGCCCTATCAGGAATGAGTTCCTGATGTTCCTCCTAAATATTCCCTTTCTTAATTTCATACCACGCCTCCTAATTTTCTCTCCTCCTTGTGCCATACCAAATAATTGCTCACCCTCATGGTGTCATGGTCCCTTCAAACATCTGTAGACAGGTGGCATGACCCACCTCCCCAAACCCAGCCAAATCCAACCATATGATTTCATAGAATCATAGACCCATAGGGTTAGAATAACCAGAGAGTTATTTGCATGTATTTGCTTCCATGTCCAGAGTTTTGCAAGTGCAAAGAAACTAGAAGCCACTTTAGAAACTTTGGCCTGTTCCATTTAACTCCATTATGATAAAAAAAAAACTTCTCAGATGACACAGACCTGGATAGATTAGGAGACCTCACAGCATCAGCAATATTTAATGCCTCTCCAAAGCCCCAGTTCCCCAAAGCATTTTAGCATGTGCTTACGTCCATCTCTCTGCAGCAAAATTCTTAAGAATGTGTTTAAGTCTCATTGAAGTTGTGGGACTCATAAAGCCATGAACCAAAAAAGCAAGTAGTCAATGGGACGTAAGCAGAGATGTTTACCGGAGGGTCAGCGGTAGAATCGTGTTCTGCAAGTGTCAGGCATGGAACCTGCTTCCAAGTATAAATTCTGGGGGTTATTTTTAAGACATTCATAGAAATACATAAAATGCCTTTGTTCCTGCCAAACAATAGCATCCTTGTGTGATGCAGCAACCCGGTGAAAACTCTAGCAGGGTGGAGGGGGTTAGAATTCCTGGCTTTGCCCTGTAATATGAAGTAGGCAGGTCTTGGCTTGCCTTCGGCACTTGGGAAAATACTTCACTTGCTGGAGTGTGAGTGAGAGAGAGAGTTTAAAATGGTGGCTCCTGGAAACAGAGGACACTGCTTATTATCCTCTACTATTGACACTGAGGGTCGCCCAGCAGCAAACGTGTCTAATTAGCCTGAATGAAGATCTGGTTCCACACTGCTTTCTAATTGCAGGTCACGGCAGCTGCTGCTGGGTGAGCTCGCTGCACCCACAGCCAGTAGAGGCAGGTCAGGCGGGCTGTGAGGGGCACACACGATCTACCTCAAAAGCTGGAGTGTTTCATTGCTAATCGAATTGCCTCAGAGCTGCCTGCAGGCATGTATGGCTTTCAACGGCAGGGCCTTAAAACTGGCTTCGGGTATGGAAATATGAGACATTATCTGTAATATTCATGGCTCCACATAATGAGCCAATCTTTGTCTTTCAGTCAGGGAAACCTAGACAGCTTGGCTGAGGGAGTGGAGTCTAGTAGTTAGAGCAGGAGACTGGGCGCCGGGACTCCTGGGTTTTAGCCTCAGCTCTGGGGAGAAGGGCACCTGGGATCTGGGGATTGTGGGCAAGTCATGTCACGTCTCTGTACATTGCTTCACCCACGTATCGATGGGGATATTGATGCATCCCAGACAGGCGGGAAGGTTAGGAAGCCTGTGTCATTATTGTGTGTAGAGCACTTTGAGACCCTCACAAGAAATGGGGTCAGACCATCCTCACAGTTGTCACCAAAGCAGACTTGCCATCAGGAAGCCAGGAGATGAAGCTTCCTCTTTAATCCTATAATCATTGGCGATTGTCATTAAGGAGTTAATTTTTTTTTTTTACAGTGCTGCAGTGGAAAACGTACATCCCGGTTCTATACTGAGCTGCTTGTATATCGCTCTTGCGAACGGCGCTGACTCAGTGGCAAGTCCGCTGCTTTGCGAACCCCAGGGGTTCCTCTGTCCCTCTCTGCCTGTTCTTTGTCCTTTGTAAACCATCGTTTTCATTAGGAAGCCTGCTCACTGCCTTCTTGCCCCGTGTTCCTTTTATCTCCGTTCTGTTAAATGATCTCAAATATGCGATATGATAAAGACAAACAAACACCCGTTCAATTTAGTTCGCCCTAATGCCAGACTCTACTTTTACCAAAGTAATTAAGATTAATGCAGTTGATAATTTGGGAAGCATTCTTAAATGTACCCTTCTGGCAGCATCTAACATATAATTTTACCTTAGAAGATTTATCGGAACACTCAGGTAACAGATAGTTCCTTAGCAAACAGAAGCATTTAGAAGCAAAATGAAAGATTAATATTTCTTAAATAAGTGTCAAAATAAGTCATTCTTTATTACAATCCCACAAAGATGCTGCTGTCAATCCCAGGCCCTCTGATTCACGTAGGAGATTAAAACCACTGCAGGCTGGGGCGGGGGGTTAGATGCCATTTTTGTACAATTTTAATTATTTAATGCAGTTGAAAAGGTGCCAGATCAACAGCCCTGAAAGTGAAGTCTTCTGTTTATGCACTATGAAATGGACCGCAACCAGATCCTGGACCTGAACAACCCCAAACTTCAGGAGTGTTTGAAATCTGAATTCAGAATCAAATCCAGCCCCTCTCTTTATAATGGGACATCCCTGGATATGTCACTTCCCCAGCTCTGGGATGGGCCTAAATTCTGCAGCATGTCCCATCTCTGATCCACCGGACACGGGAAGAAGCAGCACAAGTTTCCCACATGCTCTCCTGCTGATGGGCATTAGCTCCTGGTCAGTCAGTTTCCATGGCTCATTCCATTCATTCATCTAGGTCCCTTTGTGGCCCCCATCACTAAAATATCTGAGCACCTCCCGCGAGTAAAAACCAGCAGCACTGTTCCTCTCTCCCTTCCCTGCTGACAAGAAGCAGGCTTGGTCCTTTCATTTTGTTTTTCTATTGGGGCAAATATGCAAGAACATCCGTCAGGGCACTGCCCGCAGGAAAGCCTGGGTGTGGAGGTGGGTTTCATTCCCAGGATCTGCAGCAAAGAGCACTGGCCGTGATGATGGCTGTTGTGATATTGGCTTGTGTCCCACTAGCAAGTGAGACCCTCCCCCAAAATTGTCTTCCCTCCATTACTGCGTTGTTCCTATTCTGTGCAGTCCAGTCTGCCTCCTTTCATGAGCACCACATCTCTTCTAAGTGTGATATTCATCCACATGAATGTGTACTGGGGACTAAACAAAATGTAGTGCCTCTGGAACGAGGAGATGCAATTGATGGCCACGTGCAGAACTCCATACTCCAAGCCATGGACCGAGTCGTCCATCCCCAGTGTGACTGCCATTGACTTCAAGGGAATTGGTATGAAGTTGACCTCTTCCACCTTGGCCAGTTAAAGTTAGTTCTCATTTGTTTTGTGCCAGTCCATCCCAATGGTTCCTGGCCCGGCATATGCCCACTCAGCAGATTTCAAATGTATTTCTGATTGCTACCACGGGCAAGAAAGAATCTAAAAACCTCACTCATCTTACGTATCAGCCAGATGGGCTATTTGACTCTGAGCTGTCCCAAAAGTAAATTATGGGAATTATAGGATTTGCCTTCCCAAGTCACCTTGAGCAGTGCAATCGTTTTAAAGTGGACATCTGGATGGGTAACTTTTAGAGTTGGTGGGAGCCACATTCCATAGCTTCCTCCTGTGTCCAACATTACCGACAACCTCCCTCTCGTTCCGTGAAAATCATGGCTTGTCCTAGAAAGTACAGCTAACGCCACAATCTGGGCTCATTCTACCGGGCCGGTGCCTCTCTCACGAAGATCGCACGAGCTGGACCGAGGAGCAACGCTCAGAATGTTTGGGTGATTATCCACATAGGACTGATCACCCAAAAGTGCAAATTTGGATTCCAAACATGTTATAAGCCAGGACCATCACTAGCAAGAAGTGACCAACCGTCACTAGCAAGAATCCCCTGGGAACAGCCCTTCTGCTCCCAGGAGTGGTCAGAAGCAGTCCAAGCAAAAAACCAAACAAACCATGAAACGCCTGTTTCAGACCTCCTCAAATGGTTCTGTTCACGCTTTAGGAGTGAGGCTCGGCTCCATTGGTGTTGTGTACAGCCAGTGAGCCACCCATCCCTAGTGCCGGTCCAAAGCAGCCATGTTATTTCTATCCCTTCCCAGCGAGAGACGGGGTCCAATTATACGGCCTTTATCATTTATTTTCTCCTTCCCAGATGATTCCCACAATGTACAATTGCTTACTAGTTCCCAGCCAGAGCTCAGCACTGCCTGGCTTAGAGAACCTGTCTTGCTTTCTCAACGCAATCCGTTTTGGGTACATTACCAGACTGGGGCGCATGTCCCACCCCCACCGGTGGTAATTTGGAAACTGTGGTAGTCACAGTCTATATCTACCGGGGGCTCTGAAGTGTTTCTCCCCCGTCCATTGCACAGGGAGGCAGCGGTAGTGGGAGAGGGTAGTTTTGAAATATACTACCCAGGAGAAGCCCTTTGCTTCTCTGCCTGGAGGCAGGAGAAAGGAATTATCAAAGCTCTAATTGTTAAACGCTATGCTTGTTTTTGTTGGTCCCAGGCTGGGCTTTCTCTGAACTCCACTTTCCAAAGGGTGACGCAGAGGCCAGATTCTCCCATTCTGCTTTTTACTTATTTGACCAGGAAATGGGTTAATATCAGAAAGGGATTAAGAAACGTTTCTGGTTTGACCATGCGATTATTAAACTTCTGGGGAAAACAAATGCCTGTTAACTCTTTGCAGGAGAAATTTAGAGCTAGAGAAGTTCCTCGGTCTCTCGGGAATGATTGTATAAAACCACCTTGCCTTTTGAATGGCGGCTTTCTTCCCAACTAATTCCAAGGGGCTTTGCAAGCTAGTGTACACTGGAATTGCTTCATCCACCACTGAAATGCAGCCAGTTCTGGGGTGGTATGTGGTGGCTGTTTAACAGCACGCAACAATGCTACCTTCCCATGCAAGACAAGAAATGAAGAATAAGCCTGTACTGAATTGAAATTAAAAAGGAATGTCAGTAGCTAAACTGGAATTACCCAAATGGGGATTGAGCCAGGACACCACAGTTAACACCTCCACTCCTTTGAAACATACCATTGGATATTTACTGGGGATCATGGTTTCCCGTCTCATCTAAAGACAGCATCTGTAGCAGTGCAGTGCCTGTTGGCACTGAACCAGGTATTGACTTTGTACTGTCTTTGGAAGTAGACTGCTACCTGTTGAATCACTAACTTCCCTCAGCAGCCTGGGTTCTTCTTTATGGTCAAGACTTCCATCCAAATACTGGCCAGACCTGCTTAGCTTCTGAGGTCTGGTAAGATCACAGCATGAGAGAGTCTGGCTGCAAGTTGACAACAGTATCTCCTCCACCATGCAAGGAGGATGGGACTGGATGATCCAGAAGAGGCCTCTTCCAACCCAATTTTTTCTATGGGTCTCTGAATGACAGGAGCCCAGCTGGTGGAGGTCTTGTAATTCAGGGGTCTACACAGCCTTCAAGTGGTGGTTGTAGTCTAATTTCTGTCCACAGTTAACAGTGGGACTCAGTACTGATCGTACAGATGGTCCAGTCCCCTGTTGTTGGAGTTCCCACTGTTTTCAGTATAAAGAATTTAGAAATAAAGGCCTGAGGGGTTGTTCTGAGGACTAAAGTTCTTCATTGCCCTGTGGGAGATTTGAATTCCATGATCAGCCCTGTTGTCCAGCCCCCACGACAGTGGTGGTGGCTAGAATGTCACTGCAGAAGGGCCCCATGAAGGAAAACACACCTGGGAGAGAAGGAGAAATGCTTGAGATGTGGGGCTCAAAAAGGATCTTGCTAATGCCATGCAGTAGATGTGAAGAGTGTCTGCACAGCTGGGCTCTGATCTCCCCACGAAGTACGCGTGTGTGTTTGTGTCAGCTCCAGCTGCACATGTCCACCAAGAGCTGAACCACCCGCCCTGTGGCACACTAAACTCACCAGCTAATGGAGATCTGGCCTGGCTCAGGGAAATGCTTGAGCTCCAGCCGCTGGAGGACATGGGCCTGGTCAGAGCTGGATTGAAAACTGCTGGGTTGAAAATCCTCTTTGAAATCAGCATCTTGCAGGAGTCGATCAGGAATATGGATCACCCATGGCGGGGGGGAGGGGGCGAGGCTAGAAACAAGACGTAGTTGGTGTTTTATTTGAAAAAATAGCAAAACACAAGAAGGGAAACCTTCTCGCTTGTGTTGATCAAAGTCAACATGCAGCTTTTGGAGTTAAAGTTCTCCCCATCACACTGCATTGTCTTTGTATCTCTCTTTTTCTCTTTCCATCCCCGTAGGCACCCCTATAGCTGTCTATCCCCATACACACCCCTCTGTACCTCCATCTATCCCCATACACACCACTCTTCTGTCTGTCCACCTTTTCATCCCCATATACACCACCCCTCTGTCCGTCTATCAAGCGCCACCTACCAAAATAACAGTAACAATCTCTATCACTTTTTTCCTTCCCCGCCTGTAGGAGAAACTGCTTGATTGATTTTCACAGGTTTGGTTTTTTGCTCGTGTGACTGGGGGTGGGGTGTTGGTTGTTTGCAGAAGTGTCCGAGGGGAAACTCAGCTGAAGAAGTGAGTTTAGTGGACTTCAGCTGGCACACAGGGTGGGTGCATGGCTGGCGGGACGATGCTGGATGGATTCTAATCTGGGACGCAAACTAAGCTTCTTTCTCCCCAATCCAGCAGCAGCAGGGAGTTCTGAGAAGGCAGCAAATTTAGCGCCCTGAGATGGGGCTTCTCCTGACCCTCTCTGGAGTGGCGTCAATGGACTCAGGAGGGAGTCACACCTCCTGCCCTCCTTGTCTCTGAGGTGAAACTAACATGGGGCCTACAAGAGGGGGAAAGGAAAACTGAGGCTGCAAGCAGCTCTGATCTGGACCTGGAAGGTGGCTGGCTTTGGTTAACCCAGGTTGCTGAGAAGGCAGAATAACCCAGGGCAAGGTACTGGGCTGGGAGGGCTCTTTTGGGGCTCTTCCTAACCCCAGGAAGGAGATGATTGTGGAGAGTTTCTTAGCTTTTATGGGACCTCTGAAGTCGGGACCCATTCGTCGCACACTGTAAGATCTTGGATCCTGGAAAGGGAACCCCGGAGCCCACAGGTCAGCCTGCCCTACACCCATGTGTTGCTGTGCCACAGAAATGAGCAAATGGGTCTGTAAGAAGTTTCCTTCAGGGGCCAGGGGCTCCTTAGCACACCTACAGCAGATTGGCTGCTGCCATGGGAAAGATATGGTCTGGGCTGCTCTCCTCTCATCTAATTTTTAAGCCTTTATTCCATCTTGAACCTCACTTTTTCCTACTGAGTCTCCCTCTGGCTCATCTATTTCCAACCTCTTGGCAGCGATGCACCGGTTTTTAATCCCTCGGGCCCTGAGACGATCACATTACTCTCATAAAGAAAGAGAAGCTGTATTTTGATCTCAGTACCAGGAGTGAAAACCTGGAGCAGCTCAACAGAGTTACTCCAGATTTACGCCAATGCAGCTGAGATCAGAATCTGGCCTGTGGGATTTCTGCAACACTGCCATCAACAGCATGGGAGCAGAGAATGAGAGACAGGACTCCTGGGTCCTATTCCTGCTTCTACCACTGAGATGTGGAGCAAGCCCCTTTGCTTACCTGTGCCTCAGTTTCCCCACCTTTGGAACGGGGATCATGCTCCATGCCTATGGTGCCTCCGAGAGTGTTGCAGGGATGAATTAGTTAACTCTTGCCCAGTGCTTTGAGAATATGCTTTGTCAGTGCTGAGTACTGTTGTTGTTTGGCAAAGGTCCAGCTAAAGCCACAAAACTGACAAGCCGAGTGGAAGGGCTTTTAAGTTTTTGCAGCTGGTGACTTGCTGGCAGCTCCTGGGAAAGTCCAGTGTCTCTGGCCCACTACCCGGAGCTTGCACTTGAAACCGGCTCACTTGAGTCATTCAAAGGCGGTGGTGCAGGCTGTCTGTACATTAGTCCCGTGGGAGCCCCGCTCTCCGCACGTCCAGCAGCACGGCGTACCTCGCCGCGGACGGAGAGCACTCCCTGCACGTCAAAGCCCGGCTCAGACGCCTGGAGGCTGTGATCCACCATGCCGGCCGCCAAGCCAAACACACATTCTTGACATATTTTTCACTTTCTTTTCAGCCAAGAAATTCACATTTCATGGGAGGTTAAACTGAGCCCCGGCAGTAGCTGAGCGACGGCAAGTTTCCAAGGTATGGCCAGCTGACAAGGGGGGATTTGGGGCTAGCTCTGCAATCCAGACATTCTGCTCTTTATCCTCCGACAGGAGGCAGTGATGCCTCTCCTTCCCGCTCCCTCCGTGTGCTGGTTCCATGATGCCCCAGCAAACAGACCCCCCCCCGCCCCCAGCACACTGCCTGCCCTCCCCTGCTGTTGATCTTTGTTGCCACTTTAAGTGGAGTCGTGCGGGCTCAGGAGTTTCACACTAAGCTGCAGCCTAGCAAGAAGAGACAGAAACTTTGCACAGTCCTGGCTTTGAGAAAGGGCCAGTTGACAAGAGGAAGTGATTTTTCACAGCCCCAGCCAAAGACTTGGCTTCAGAGACTTCTATTTAACCTGCCGGAGTATCATTTAAATCTTTAAGCCGCTGGTTAAAGAGCCTTCTGTATATTCACGGTAGACAAAATAGAAGTGTTTTCATCACCACCCTTCTTTCTCACGGAGCTCGTTTAAAACTAATAAACAAGGCTGGGGGGGGCGGAGTGGGGTGAGTCCGGAGGCTGCTTTTCTAACTGTAGCCCAATTCTTCCTGCACTACAGGGCTGGGCTCTCGTGTATACCCCTCTCCCATCTCCGGAGGGGTACTAGTAGTGGGTGCCGCTTCCCTGCGTGCAGAGGCAAGCGCTCTGGGGCCTGCTGACAAACCATACGGCTTAGCTCGTATTTTCGGCATTTCTCTTGCCCTCATCAGTAAATGGGATTTCCCTGAAAAAACCCACGGGATCTTTTTTTTTCATCCACTCCCTCTGTATATTCCTCATCTTGAGCAATCGTGTGTTTTGTGGCTGGAGTTACCGAAAATGATCAGGTCATCCCCGGTGGCTTGGGCAGTTCTACATGCTCCGATAAGGGTAATTGAACTCAGGATTATTGTGTGTATTAGGTAACATCTAGAGGCCCTGACCCAGATCAGGGCCCCAGTGCATCAGGCACTGTCCAGACCCCCAAGTGAGATCAGGGCCCCATTGTGCAGGGAGCTGCATAGACTCCAACCAAAATCAAGTCCCCATGGTGTTGGGAGTTATATGAATATATCGTGATAACAGCCCCTGCCTTGAAGAACTTATGGGCTAAATAAACAAAACAAACAAAAGACAGGAGAAAGGAAATATTATTATCCCCGTTTTACAGCTGGAGAACCGAGTCACAGAGCGATTCAAATGAGGGCATTGCACAAGGTCAAGGGAGTCTGTGACTAAGCCAAACATTGAATCTAGGTCTCCTGAGTCCCAGCCCAGTGACTTAACCACAATACCATTCATCAGACTTAAGTTCACTTCGGCAGAAAGGGAGGAATTTTTTTCTCGACATGTACGTATAATATGGCACAATTGGCCGGGGCAGTATGATGGGAATAAGGTGGGAAACTGTCCAAAATTGCAAAAGAAAAACCACAACATGCTTCTTTTTCGGGAAAAATATGTCTCCTCCCCCGAGCCCCTCCACCTTCGCTTCAGAAGCTGTCTGAATATGTTTGCACAACCGTTTGTGACATCACAATCATTTCCACCACAGCCAGCTGTGGTGCACCTGGAAGATCCTGATTCTGGGCAGCGAATGAGCAGCCGGCAGAATTCTCGACTGGGACTGAATATAGCTGCATTTTAACACCTGATCACCGGTTGCCCAGAGGGTGCATTGGCAGAAGCAGGAATGGCCTAATTGGTCTTTGTCTATCCCTAGGTAGTAGGATCTTGTGATCTAGCAGTGGAGAGCTTGCTTTCATGCACGTGGGAATAAAGAATGAGGGAGAGAGAGAGAGGAAAAATGTATGAAAACCCAGCAGCATGGTTTCCAAAATCAGAATGAGCCAAATTCTGAGGCGATGTGTAGGCCGGTTTGTTGGACTCTCAGGGCATGTCTGCACTGCAATAAAACACCCACAGCTGGCCCAGCTCAGCTGATTCACGCTGAAGGCCTATAAAATTGCAGTGTAGACGTTTGAGCTTGGGCTGGAGCCGAAGCCCAAATGAGACCCAACACGGGAGGAGGGTCCCAGAGCCCAGGGTGCAGCCCCCAAACGTCTACGCCAGCTGACCCAGGCCAGCCATAGGTGTTTGATTGCAGTGTAGACATGCCCTTATACTAGCTTAGACCTGCTTCCAGCTGGGCGCTCAACATGTGCAGGAGTTTGAATTTACACGCTGAAATGCTGCCTGGAGGTGAAAGTGAAAGTAGGGGATGGCCCTGCCTTGCCCCTCCTCCCCTGCTGGCATTGCTTTTCTTGCTGCATTGCTCTCCGTAGGCCCCTGGGTTTGCGAGCGACATGAGCTCAGACGCGGCAGGCCCAGTTCGTAAGTTGCACATTGGTAAGGGGGTGTGAGTCCCAGTGAGTCTATGCGGTCTGTGCTGGTATTACATGTGGGCTGGAAGAAGGGGTCAGACTCCCTGAGACTCCACTCCGAACTTGGCCAAACGCATCAGTGTTTGCCATTAGAAATTGGCAGAAGCTCCTTAAAGTCACCCCGTGTAACAGAGCTCCCCGAAAAGGGGCTTTCATCTCAGAAGTGAGACGAAGCTGCGAGCATCTCCAGTAAACAAAGGGATCCTACTTGCCTGCCTCTAACACCCAGACCAATGGCACAAGCCACCCAGGAAGTGGGGCCAGACCTGTCTGCATGCGTGGGTGGAGTATTGAATGGAACCCCATGGGGAGTGTGAGCTGCGGGTCCCCTGCGGGACTGACCCACAGAAGATATGAGTTGTTAAAGCGCCTAAGCAGAGAGTGACGGCTCTTTAGTTCAAGCTGTAGCAGCTCACGCACTTAGCTCCAGAGGTCCCCAGTGGTGGTCATCTTGTGTTCGCCAAGGGGCTGATAACACGGCCCTTGCGTTTCCGAGCACTCCTCCGAGCCATGCCATGCAAGGCACACAAGGAAATGCTCACCAGTGTGGGGCCTGCACACTTCCAAGGGGAGAGAGGCATGGTGCAGGGCGACCAGGTGCTGAGACACTCTGGTGATAAGCACAGCATAAATACACCGATGGCAGGATGGGCCAGCAGGGCTATCGCTGGGAGTAGTGGGATCAAGCTGAGCTCCAGAAACGTCAGGCTGGGCAATATGGTCAAATGCAGTTTCATTCGGTGTAGCTCCCTTCAGCCAAGCTGCAGCCCAAAAGCCACTTCCTAGGGAGAGAGACAGTGTTAGAGCAAAACAAGGGTAGCAAAGGGAGAGGAGCGTTTCTGAGGTGCAGGCAAAGGAGGAGAGAGGCAGTGAAAGATGAGAGTCTGTGAGGCAGAAAAATACGGGGAGGCTGCTCCAGGCAGCAGGAGCTGCGCAGGAGAACGGCTCTCACCAGCACCATCCAGCCTGTTTTCAAATGTAACTCATTTTTTAAATGTAAACATCCCCCACTTCCCACCCCACACACACACCTGCACAGCTGGGACCTAAAGCTCAGCCTTTGTCTACACTCCAGCGGCATAACTGCCATGTAGCACTGTAGTGTAGACGCTTTCTACATCAACGCAAGGGGGTTTTTCATCAATGTAATAAATCCACCCCCTTGAAGTGGGTAGCTAGGATGATGGAAGAATTCTTCCATCAACCTAGCAGAGCTTACATTGGGGTTAGGTCAACCTAGGTCACACAGGGCATGAAATTTATCACAACCCTGAGCTATATAGCTAGGTTGCCCTAAGTTTTAGGTGTAGACCAGGTCTTAGAAACAATCCGTTTGTGGTAGTCACCTGAGAAGCAAGAAATGAAATTGACTATAAACAAGACGTGAAACAGACCAGCCCAGTCCCAGCTGAGCGAAATGTAAAAGAGCAAACAGCCAGCATAGGTGGTTATAAGCATATTCTTAGAAAATCTTCCCATTTCCATTTCATTCTCTGTTTTCAGTAACACAGGAGGTAATTTTTTTTTCAAGCTGGTTTTTGTCTTGTATCACCAGACACTACAGTACTGAGTGCGACCAGTTGCTTAGAGAGTGTCCCTTTAAAACAAAACACACAACTTTTTCAAATGTCCGATCAGTAAAATGTTGGACTGACCTATGCCTAAACCGTGTCCTGCTGTGCTCATCTGTCTGTTGCCACCATGCAAACAAATCCACCAACTGCATGTGCAAGGAGAGCTAGTTGCATAAACTGGCCATTTTCATCCAAAATGCGCCCCCCCAGCAGGTGCCCCCCCAGGGAGCAGACTGCATGTGTTATGTGCTGGGGCCTTCCTGGGCATACGGGACTTCAGCCTCTGGAGGCTCCAATCTCTAGCATCTAGATTAGCTTTTAAAACAAAATCCAAAGTGATTGCAGGACTGGCTAGAGCACGCTAATGCTTGTCAATATCATGGTAGTGTCTAGAGGTTCCAGTGAGATCCAGGACCCAGTGTGCTGGGTGCTGTACGGACACATAGGAAGATACGGTCACTTCCCTTAAGAGCTTACCATCTAAATCAGTGGTTCTCAGCCTTTCCAAGCTATTGTAACCCTGAAGCCTGAGCCCCGCCAGCTGGGGCTGAAGCATGTAACTTAGCTTCGCCAGGCCCCCTGTGGCACAGGGCCCCCGGCAATTGCCCTGCTTGCCCCCCCTAATTCTGGCTCTGCACTTGTGACCCCCCCAAAACCAGTCCCAGGACCCCCTGGGGATTCACAACCCCCAGGTTGACAAACACTGATCTAGATGAGTTGACATACCCCCTGGAAGACCTCTGTGTACCCCTAGACCTAACTAGACAAGACAGGCAAAGGATGTATTCTTCTTCTATTGTACAGATGGGAAACTGAGGCACAGGAGGACCTAAGTGACTTGCCCAAAGTCCTACAGGAAGATTGAGCTAGAAATTAAATCCAGCTTTCTTGGGTCCAACTCCAGCCCCTTACCCACAAGTCTGTCCTCCTCCTGCGAGGGGGCAGCATCTCCTCTCAGGTCCCTTGCAAGCACACTGTTTCCATGGTATCCTTGAGCACATGGTTTTTGTGGGTTTTTTCCTTTATTAATAGGACAGTTCCACACGCCACTGGCTTTGTTTATTTTTAAACTGCTGGACCTTTGAGCCAGGCTGCCCGGGCAGGAAGTTTGGCAGTTATTTATACTGGTTCCCAGCAATAATGCAGCAGTTAATTCAGGCCCCCGCGATGCAAATGTTGCAGTTTTTAGGAGACACAAGTGAGCCTTTCCTTCAAAAATGGCTCCTTTATGTGGCTCACTGAGCATGACTGTGATAATGTAACGAGCTCTGGCCCCGGTTCTTTTCTCTTGGCAAGGAGCCTGGGCAAATTAAAACAGCAGTAAACAGGCTTTACGGCCGGGGCTTCAGTCCGCATAAGTGGCGCATTGTTGTGAATGTGGAATCCATGCCTGCCGAAGGGCTGTGTGTTAACTTTGGCTAGTTGGGCAGGGGCAGGAGAGATAGGGCTCTGGCCGTATCAGTCTGGGATTCATTTTGCTTAGCGGCGTGTGAAACCACAGAGGAACTGTAGAATGGCAGTGTCTATTGGCAGCGCCTGGATTGATAGGCAGGTAGAGAAACAGATGGATCATAGAGCCACGCAGTCGAGAGTGAGGAGCAACCCACCGCTGCAGGCCTCGGTGAAGCCTCCCCCAGCCGCGTGGTCGACTGATTCTCTCGTCCTTGGCGAAGCAAGTCACTGTCTCATGTCTGATCGCTCGGCTGCCCTTTGAAGCAGTCTCAATAGGGCTGCTGCTTTGCACCCCATGGCACCTTCTGTCCTAGTTGCTCAAAGTGCCTCTGAAAAGAATTGCACATGTGACCACGAGTGCACCCCGGGCGCTCTGTCAGCAGGCACAGCTCTCAATGGGGGTCAAAAAGGATCTGGCCCTACAACCCTGTCTCAGCCCTGGTATCAGCCCCTCACAAGGCTTCTGTGGCCATCCAACATTCCCAGGGAAGACTGGGCATGATCTTAGGTTTCTTCCTCTTAGCAGGATTGTTCTCTAATGCGACGAGCTGGAGAAGATGTTGTGGGGTGTTTCCCCCTCCCCACGAGTCCTATGCACACCTGCAGGCGGCAGGGCTAGGCTGAGCAGGGATTGGGCTTGCAGATTTTTGTCCTCAAATGCATTTGGGGAGGTAAAAGTGCTGCTGCAGATTCACATACATCCCCAGGTGGTAAATATCCTGGGAAGATTCTTGGCCTCAACTGCTCTTACACTTGGATTCTGAGCCACGTGTGGGATCTTGGCGACAGGGGGCTTGAATTCTAGAGGACAAGCTCTGCTCCTCTTAGGGGCAGCCCGGATGTATTCAGGGCAGGATTTGGTCACAGGACGGCAGGAGTACTGAGGGCAGGGGCAGCTCCAGGCACCAGCGCACCAAGCGCGTGCCTGGGGCAGCAAGCCGCGGGGGGTGACCTGCTGGTCGCTGGGGGGGCGGCAGTCAGGGAGCCTTCGGCGGCATGCCTGCGAGAGGTCCGCTGGTCCCACAGCTTCGGCGGTAATTCGGCGGTGGGTACACCGAAGCCGCAGGACTGGCGGACCTCCCGCAGGCATGCTGCCCTATCCGCGTTACCAGCGGACCTCCCGCAGGCGCGTCGCCAAAAGCCGCCTGCCTGCCATGCTTGGGGCGGCAAAATACATAGAGCCGCCCCTGACTGAGGGACAGACCCGGTTTGTGCTGAAAGGTGTTGGGCGTTGGCGATCATAGAAGATTAAGGTTGGAAGAGACCTCAGGAGGTCAGCTAGTCCAACCTCCTGCTCAAAGCAGGACCAACCCCTGTGAGGGGGGTGCCTACCCTGCAATCACAGGGGTGACTGCAGCCTATGTGGACGTACCCGAACTAGCTTTGACTGAGGCAGCTCACTAAAAATAGCAGTGAGGCCACAGCAGCACAGGCTAACTGTGCCAGTGCAAACCCACCCGACCCTCTGCTGCCAGCCTGTTCCATTGCTTCTAGCGCTGCCGCGTCACTGCTGTTTTGTGCCAGCAGCTGTGTGTGCAAAACCTCTTCCTCTTCCTTTGTGGAAGAGTCCCTGTCGAACTGAACAGGGATAAAACTAATAGAGTGTTATAGAAATGCCTCCAAAACCCGATCAACATTGAAATTCCCTCCGGGAAGTTGTTTTGACCCACAGAACAAATAGAATTCTGTCCTAGGATTATGTATCATTCATAGATTTTAAGAGCGGAAGGGACCACTCTGATCAACTAGGCTGACCTCGTGCAGAACATAGGCCGTAGAACTTCACCCAGCGATTCTTGTATCGAGCCCATCATTTGTGGTTGAGTTTGGAGTATATCCTATAGACAGACATCCAATCTCCATTTAAAATCTTCATGTGATGGAGTGGGTGTAACTGTTCCGAGGGTTAATTACCCTCACTATTAAAATGGGCACCCTTATCTTCAGGTTGTTTCCATTAAACTAACTACTATGGTCTAAAGGTGCTGCAGAAGTTCTCATTTTCTGTTCAGATCTCTTCCATACAGGATTGTCTAGTTAGTGCCATATAGGGGAAAGCTACATGATTCAGTGGCGTATAGGAATCCTGTCAAGTCAAATCAAAAGATTTTAAACATCTAATCTCCTCACCAATGTTACAATTAATATCTTGGGTTATAAACATGAAAGAATGTTAATCAGCTACTTTACTTTTCAGTAATTTTTGGTTTCTTTTTGTTCCCTTGGCCATGACTGTAAACTGATCAATTCCACTATCGCCCTCCTCCCACCCTCAGCCAGTTTCTTGTCAGTTTCCCTTTAGCAATTCCATGCACTATTCCAATGCTGCAATGTTCGGAAAGACTGCAGAGGAATGTTTATTTTTAAAAACATTGCTTTCAGTGGGATTTAAAAAGAAAGAATTGGAAAGAAATGTGTTGAAATGACTGTGCACATTTGTTTTTACAACACTTAAATTTGGGGCCCAATTGAGCTGACAGTTTCCTTTTTAAAAAATCGTGTTTGATTCTTGTTTCATGTTTAGTGGCTTGAAATTCTGATTGTGTGTCATCCGGTGAATTCTTTACTCATTTTTGCGGATCTCATTTACTCAGGTAAAGGGTAGGAGGTGGCCCTAAAACCTTAAAAACTCTACTGGGAAATTGGCCCTTCATGACGGCGAAAAAAGATGACAGAGGAGAGAGATTGCTACCAAAGTCAAATCCTGGTTTCAGATACCTGGGCAAGGAGCAAGCTATGACATATAAGAACGTAGCCTTGCCAGACACCTGTCTTATATGCAGTCATGCTGTCCCCAAGTCTGAAGGATAGGCAGCAGAATAAAAGGGCCTGTAAGAGTCAAGAAAACCTGGAAACCCAGAGTAACTCATAATGAAATGTTTACCAAGTTAAACTCAAATCAGAAGACATTCCTAGAACCATCACAAGGCTGCCATGGAGACAGAAGCCCTCTTCTGGCGAGTTGGTGTAATTGCACGTAGACATGAAAGATGCTGATGTGAACCTCTACATGTTGCCAGTTGGCTAGTTGGTTGGTTGATTGGCTGGTGTTTCTGGGAAAAAGTTTTAGTCCCATGTCATGCCCCTTCCACTGCAAACACACACTTGAAATGTAGTTGGATTCATTCTGGGCTCCCTTTCCAAGAGACCATTTGGGAGGCCGGGTGAATCAAATCTGTGAGGGCGAGGGAGGCGGGATCATTGATCGCAGGCTAAAGGAAACAAATGGAAACCCTTCAAAAAATATAAAAGGGGTAAAACTGCAACCCTCAGTTCAAAGCCTTTGGGAATCCAAAGTAGCCTAATTAGCTAGTCTCCCTGGCAAATATAACGGGCCTTGCCACTCAGAAGCGATCAGTGATCTTTATTATTATATATTATTTAGACAGTACTAGGCTCTTTCTAGGCCCATCTAAAGATGCAGTCCCTGCTGCACTGAGTGTACAGTCTGCAGGAGAAAGGAGTGAAGACTGCCCCTGGCCCATATCACAAACGCTCGCTGCCTTGTGCTTCACTCGCTGCCTGACCAAGGCCAGATCTACACTACGAGCTTCAGCCAACATAGCTTGTCAGCCAGGGGTGTGATGAGGTGTCGTCCGGAGTGACGTAGCAGTGCCGGCAGACTCCCTTTGTGCAGATGCAGTGGGTTCGTGGCGGGTGGCTTTACAATCCAGGTCCTACCGATCTAGCTGTGTCCTCACGAGAGGTGCTTTGCCAGTATAATGAGAGCCCTGTGTTTTTTGCAAATCCAAAATAACTCGAAATAAAACTCAAAAGAACGCATAAAATAACATAAAATGAGACACTCACCCCACCGTGGCATCTGGTGCTGCTCCTGTCCCACGGGGCTGGGCCCATCTCCCCATTCTGGCTTTGCGACCTGGTGCACAGAGCCACAGCACCGCTCACTCAGATGTGTCCTGAGAGAGGGGTGACCCTGTGCACCAGGTCTCAACACCCAGCATGGGGAGCTACTGCTGTGGGGTGAGTGCAGGGTGGGCTCACCCCCAGGGGCAGGATAAAATGAAGTAACACAAATTCCCCCATCCCCCAGTGGAAAAATATAAAAAATAAAGAGAATGTCATGGGACTGTAAGGATAGTATGCAGGTAAAGCACTCCTAGTATAGACATAGCCTGAGGCTCTTCATGCCCCCGAGTGACATGGAGAAGTCTGTAGTGTAGACCTGGCCTTAAGAGCGTCTTGGTGCTGGTTTTCAGTTCAGTGGGTGTTTTGCTTTGTTTTGGGTTTTTTGCCTTCCTCTGGCATCAGGAATTAGCGACTGCTAGGGACAGGATACTGGCCTTGCTGGTCCAAAGCTCTGATCTGGCTTGGCAAATCCTCTATTCCAAAATGGATCTGGCTCTAATCAGGTGCTTGTCCCTTTGCAACAATCTCATACCTGGTCCTTGCTAGGAGAGCAAAGGGCTACCCTGCTTCAGCCATCTCCATCAGACTGAAGATGTTGTATCTTTGCTCAGCACATATCATAACTTCATAGCCTTTGTCCCCTGAGCATGGTGAGATGTCCTCCGTGCCATCTGCGGTGGCCCCAGACACATGTTTCCTGGTTGTGGGATTGTTTTTTATCTGCCACATTATCCAAATATCTCTGACCACATCTTTTGGTGATACTCATGCTGGCTGTGCCTGTGACAGACAGTAACGTCGCGTTGTGGTTTCCTAGGCCTGGAGGACATAACTTTATTTAGCTACCTAGTTCTCATCAATATATATCCTGTATTTGTCTGGCCGGGTGTTGCCCAAATTTTCAAACCCACATGCACCCTCTTTAGAAGACTTAGGCCAAGATTCCCAGGATCCTCCCTATGGGGTAAAAAGGTGTGTTTGACAACTGAGTTGAGTGAAGCTTAAAGCTCTTCATCTCAAGTGAATTACCAGTTCACTTGAGGCGGTAAACACCTTTGTGAAGGTGTGTGTGGACACTGCTCAAGTGTTGGGTTTTTTTAAACCATGTTACGCTAATTGCACTGAGCTAAATTGATTGGAAATGCACCTTTTTTACCCATGGAGCAAGTGATTCTGCCAGTCGCAGCAGTGTAAATGCAGAATTTCAGGCTTGATTCCTTCCCACCTTGGACTTTGTGCATCCAAGCACAGAGCGTGGAACAGGCCACCAATCACAATCCTCCGCTCACCGTGCCACACCCACTCCTGACAGGTGTAACCAAAGACACAAGGTGTGAAGCAGGGGAGTTGCTCTGGATTTACATGGGGCTAACTCAGGCTACATGGCTTGTATTATTCAATCAGTTTCAGAGGTTCAATCTTGCTGATTCAGAACCTCCTTTCCTAATCGAAGCGCTCGTGGGTGGGGGGAGCCGCTGCAGCAACTGAATTCCTTCTGCACTGAATGTGCGGGGATTCCCAACTGTTGGGATGACTGTTTATGGATACATCTCGATAGCGAGCAGAGACCCACGGCAGTGAATCTCAAAGCCTAGGTCTACGGGCTTATTTGGGGCAGCTAGCCCCTCCCACCACTCGTGCCACCATGGCTATCCTGCTATTTTTAGCACGCTAGTTCAGCCAGAGCTAGCACGGGTATGTCTCCGGGAGCTGGAGATTACAAGCTCCAGTGCAGACATGCCTTAAGTTGAGCTTTAGGACTGGGCCTGCGCCTGCAAGTCATGAGGGGCATTTGTGCCCCATCCCCCGTCCCCAGCTACATCGGGCACAGAGGGCTGATCCAGTGGATTTTAGAGTGTAAGCTCTTTGGGGCAGGAACTTTTCATTACACGTTTATACGGTGCCCAGCCCAAAGGGGTCCTGTCTGGCTGTGGTCGCTAGGCACTACCGCAGCATCAATGTGTTATCAGAAGAGTGAATAAAGCCCTGACATAAAGCACTCCAGAAATCTGCCGCCCAGTGAGTCACCGAAAGCAGCCTTTGGACTCAGGAAGGAATTATCGAGACCATAATTTGCCTGCGACAGTAATCGACACCCCCAGAGCCTTGCTAACCTCTCTTGCTTTCCTAGAGATTTCTCCAGCTCACCTGCTGGAGCAGAGCCCTGGGCATGTTGGTCATTGTGACACGGAACGTTTCATCCTAGATGTTTATTTTGACTTGACCGGCGATAAGAGATTTTTTCTCCCTTGTAACATTGCGTACCAGCCTCCCTAGCTCTCCTAAGCTAAGCAAGGTCAGAGCTGGCCAGGGCCTGCATGGGAGAGCACCGTGGTAAAGCTTCGAGTGCGTTTCGCTCTGAGTCAGTCCTGAACTCAGCGTCCCAGCGTGCTGCTAGGGGACACTGCGCTGCTGGCGGGATCATTTGTCCTACGAGACGTTAATTAAAAATCCCGGGGTGCTTTTTGCAAGAGCAGGGGTGATAAAGGCTGGCCAAATTTCAACTGTCTCTTTTCCGCCTGCAGCTTCAATGGGTTACAGCATTCTGTCCTTCATGGCCTATGCTGTTAAGTGTTGCTGTGTGCTGTTGACCTATAGTGTTCTACCCCACAAGTGGCTGCATTTCATAGACTGATAGACTTTAAGTCCAGAAGGGACCCTCATGATCCGCTAGTCTAGCGTTTCTCGACCTTTTTGACTGGCTTGCTGCCTTCCTAAACTGTGTCAGGGACCGGCACCAGTCCACGGACCGGTTGTTGAGAACCGTGGCACAGAGGGCTGATCCAGTGGATTTTAGAGTGTAAGCTCTTTGGGGCAGGAACTTTTCATTACACTGATTTAGTCCATGGTGGGTGAAATGATTTTGGTATAAAGCACAACATACCGTTGGTAAAGTGTTGTCAAGAGGATGCTTTAGAAGAAATGGCCCTGTAATGTAGTGCATCCTGTTATCAGTAAATGGTTCTCACCTTAGCAGAAGCCAGAAAACATGGTCATTCAGTGGGGTTCTTAGGTTAATTTTTTTGAAATGGTCCCTCCCAGCTCCGTTATGGTATGTATCACTGTGCTTGGACAGCTGAACTAAAGAGCTGAGACGGGGGGAGCAGTGTGGGCAGCGGGTATCAGAGGCCAGGGGAGGCTAAGCCTTCCCAAACAGCCAGCCTGCCAAAAGGGCGCCCGGGCCATGGCCTCACCCGCGCTCCGCCCCGAGGCCCTGCCCTCAGTCCGCCTCTTCCCATCCCTGCTCCGCCCGCATGGGGTGAAGAGATGTGCATGGCTAGGCAGGTGGGGGGCCTCGGGGAGGAGGTGAAAACGCGTGAGTGGCGGGCGGGGGAGTCTCGGGGGAAGAGGCATGAGAAGTGGGCGGGGGGGCCTCGGGGGAGGGGGCTGGGCGAGGACAGGCCTCGGGGTGGGGCCACAGTCCAGGCACACCCAGCCTCCCCAAATGGAGGAGAGGTGGCTCCCCCAGCGATATGATCACCGCCCTTGGGGAAACCCAAAGCTCCTGTCTCAAAGGCTGGGGTAGCGCAGGAGCTGCAGTTGTGGGAAGCGGGGGGGAGTCAAAGGGAGAGCTGGAGAGCAGGGGGTGGGACGGGCATAGGGAAAGGTGGGCTCTCTGTTTCCAGGACATCGCTCAAAGGAATGCCAAAGTGCAGAGCCTGCCCCTGCCCGTGCAGGCCAGTAATCCATAGGTGGAGCTCTTCTGTCATCTTTTTCTGCTTACGTTGCTAATAAGCCCAGGAAATAGCTTCCAAGGGAAGAAAAGATGCCTCCCTTAGCGTGCGTTGCCAAAAAGGCTGATAACGTCCTCTGCAAAGCTGGATGTTTGGGGGGCTTTTGCAATCGGGGAGAGAAGCCTGTCAGAGGAATTTCTCTGAAATCCTGCGTGAGGTTCTTCCCCAAGCCGATGTTCTGATCACTCTGCTCCCAGGTGGCCACAGGTATAGGAGCCAAACTGCTTTCTTCTGCCGTAGAAATGTCATCCATCTCCGGTTAGCTAGAAGTCAGGCTGCCCAAAAACTTCCCTGGAAAGATACGGGTGAAATACACGCCCCGAGGGGCCTGATCCATCCCGCCTGGCTCCTTGTGCCATCGTTCACATCTGTGCAGGGGGCGGGGGTCAAACACTGACAAATCAGGATAGTAGCATTCAACACTCACTCTGTGCCCAGGCGTGGCTGACTCCACAGGGCGCGGGACGGGAGAATCCAGCCCCCATCTGAGCTGTGGCTTCCCCTTGCTCCGTGCTATTAGACATGCCCATGTCCGTTGTCCTCCTTAGACTCATTGGGGTTTTTCTCTATTGTAGGTCCCATCTGGAAGCATGAGGCGAATCCCAGGTGCTCTTTACCAGCAAGACCTGCCCAGTAACCAGGATAGATGTGGGAGTGGCGTACCCCTGCCTATTTAACCAAGCCTCATCCTAGCCACCTACCACCGAGAGACCATGCTTGTGAAGGAAGGATCTAATCCCACAGATGTAAGGGAAACGAGTGCCTTCTAGCCCTGCCCCTCGGTATCATGACAGGAGAGACCCAGCATGTTTATGCCGTCAGTGATACTGAGTCCAGCTCCAAAGATCAAGACAAAGACTTTGCCTTTGAACGTTTCAGTGGGAAAGGTGGGGGGGAGTTTAACGGTAGCTCCCTGGACACCTCGGAGCTGTGCTTGCACAAAGGGACCGAGAGCGGGTCCCACTTTCCCAGCATCAAGGACAAAGAGCCCCACAGCCAACGGGAAGCTGTGATCAGGCCGCAGCAAGCGGGCAAGATCGACTTCAAGTCCCTCCACAGCAAGCCCAAGTTTTCCAGCGATGGCTCGTGGGGCAGCATCAAGGGGAGCCCGCAGTCTCCCACGGGGAAGAGCCGAGTGAGGGATAAGAACAGGCGGTCTGGGAAAGGGGAGCGCAGTCACCACCAGCTCTACAGGCTCAGCATTAGCAACTCTCGGTCCAACCCCACCATTGGCATCGCCTACCCCCAGCAGAAGGTCACCCCGCCCAAGAAGCCAGAAGTCAGCCGAGGACCCAGCTCGGGAAGCTACCGATTCCACGTGCCCAGCATCCCCGAGAGGGAGGCGGAGCTCGAGCAAGAGGACCTGAGCTTCAACCAGTGCTTCCCGGAGGTCTCCTCCAGCCTTACCTCCGGCAACTATACCTCACACACGCCAGCCGCCGCACGCCAGAACCACAGCGGGAAAGGACAGCCGTCGGCTGGCCTCCCCCACAAAAGCCCTGGCACTAACGGGCAGTTACACTATTTAGAGTTCCAGGCAAATGGGAATAAGTCTTGGCCTTCACCGGACAAAAACTTCCCGGGTGCTAGCTATGGTATCTCTGCTCCGAAACCATGCCCCTTCCCCGAGAGTGGCAAAGCCAGCACGCACTGTCTGGGCTCCTTGCCATTTCAATACCCCTTCCAGCCGCTGCATGATGTAGCAAAGGATCCTTTCCGTAATGACACTACCAGCCAAGATTATATGGATGTTTCACTGGCAACTAACCAGGTGATTCATGGTGCTTTCGGCTTTCATTCTTCCTCCAGGGACTGGCAAGAGGAGGCTCTGAGCAACGGCTCCTACGAAACCGTAGCCCCAGACGGCAGGACATATGGCCTGTCTTCTCAGCCAGCTCAGTTCCTACATTCCTCGGCCCCAGGGGTCCAGCAACAGTCCCCTCTGCCTTGCTACAAAGGAAGGAACCAGCATTCCAGTGAGCTCAATGGTGCTCTCTCTTCTTCTGGTGCTATCGACCAAACTCCAAGCACTTTCCAAGAAAACCAATCCGTTTTCCCACCTAGTTTACATGTGACTAGTATGCCAAAGCCAGTGAGTAAAGGGCAGCCTTCACTGAAAGACAATGGACCTAGTCAAAGGATACTGACCCAAGGTAGCTCTCTTCGAAGGAATATGCCACAGAACTCTCTCCCCCAAGTGCACTTTCAGAACAAAGTTTATTGCGGTTCCCCAGCGAGCGGCGTAAGCACAGGATCGGTGCCTTTTGAGAAAAGCATGCCCAGTACACCTCAAGCCCACCCCCGGCTCTTGCAAGCCTGGGATGGAGCCAGTAAGGCGTTCTCTCCCGTGGACCAGACTTCAGCACCTTATTCAAACCCTGTTGGAAGTCAGTTCTCATTCGAGTGCCAGTCCAGTCCTGAGCAGAGGCAGCACATGCAGAAAAACTCCAGGATGCCTTGGCAGCAAATACATCTCACCTCTGCAGTGCCCAGCCAGAACAGGATAGAACTATCCAGACAGCTCACCAGCCAGAAATTCCCATTCCCCCTGGGCACCTCGCAATGGCCAGGGGGCAGCAGTCTGCAGAAAGGCACCTCCAGGTATCACAGCCAGAAGCTCCTGGCAGGGGAGGGTCTCGTGGTGCAAAGGAGGGACCCCACCCGGCAGAGCTGCGGCTCAACGAACGCTTTCTCCTTTGAAGGTGGGAAGGACACCGGGTCTCCCACATGCGACTCCAGGAGCAAACCCCTCTTCTTCGGCATGAACCAAACGGTGCCACCAGCCACCTCCAGGAGCTCTCCCAATCCGACGTTGTCTCTGCCGCCGTCGGCCTTGGTGGCAGCTTCACCATGCGAGTCTCCGCTCCCGTCACCTGTCCCCAACCCCACCTGCAGCAGCACGTGTTCTTCTCTCTCGCCTATGTCCAGCAGCCCGGTCAACCACAGCTTCGAAGACAGCCAGCTGTCTGCAGCACTTACCCCGGCACCCTTCTTTCACCATCCCTGCCACCCCTCGGACATCCTGAACTCCAGCTCACTCCACTACCACCCACCAGACTCCATCAAGCCCTTCCACTTCCCCCTGGACGCCCCAAAAGACGAGCACCTTCTCAAATGCCTCCCGGAGACCCAGTTCCACAAGCCAGATGTCGACATGGCCAAGGGCTGCCTGGATGCCTTCGAGGGGGAGCCGCCTCCCCCGCCTTACTCCTCCCATCACCTGCTGGCGAACTCGCTGAGCAGCGCAAGCCTGGACCAGCTGGACGTGCTGCTGACCTGCAAGCAGTGTGACCAGAACTACAGCAACCTCTCCTCCTTCCTGGAGCACCGCCAGTTCTGCGGCTCGCACGCGGCTTTCCAGGGCGAGATGAGAGACGCTCCCAGGGGGGCCGAGGCCAGGAAGCAGCTCCCCCCAGAGTCCACGAAACACTCCCAAGCCAGGCCAGGGCCATCGCTTTCTCCTGACACCCATTCGCACCTGCTCGCGTTAAACAAGCCTGTCAATTTCCTGTTAGACGGGGAAGGCAGAGGGGAGGCAAAGGAGGACCCGCTGAAAGGCCATATATTTCATGGGCTAACCACAAATTCCTTGCCACTTACTGCTTCCGACTTAGAAATCGATGATGCCAAGCTGGATAGTCTGATCACGGAAGCACTGAATGGGCTGGAGTATCAATCCGATAACCCCGAGATTGACAGTAGCTTCATAGATGTGTTTGCTGATGAGGAACTCACGTCGGTGAAGGGCCCGGGCAGCGGGGTGCCGCACAAGGTGAAGGACGGCCCAGCCTCGGAGAACAAACTGAAGCACGCGGGGAAGGACGAGAAGCCAGCGAGTCAGTCGAAAGCCCTCTGTTACTATGAAGAGGATCATCCCAGCGGAGAGCAGGCTCAGAGCAGCGCGTCGGGGACACAGCATGTTCCTAAGAGGAGACTGGCAGGCAAGTTCACAGACCGAGGGAACAAAAGGCTGGAGAAATCCAGTGTCAAGGAGCTGGCTCAGAGCAAGGCTGCAAATCGGGTGACGACTGATAAAGCACAGCCTGACAAGAATACCAAGCTGAAGACGGGGAGGAAGGGTGATGGCGGCTCTGTTGCTCCAGTGACTATGACCAAACCTGACTCTGATAAAAACCAGCCCAGAAGCCTTAGTGAGGATGCTTATCTGAAGAGTGAAATCAGGCCAAGTGGTACCACCCCAGGGCCTGTCAATAAGAACCCCAAGCTGCTGCAGTTCTCAATGAAGGACGTGAAAAAGCGGAAGCCGAGGAGCGGCACATGGAGCAAGGAGCTCATTCATAAAATCGTGCAGCAGAAAAACAAGCTGCACAAGCTGCATGCGAAGAGCGATAAGAACACGCCGGTCTCCAGAGCCACCGAGAGGCTGCTGCCGGCAGCCCGGGACAGTAAATTCGGTGAGTACGAGTACATGTCGGATTCAGAGGATGAAGGGGTGGCGTATGCCAAGCTGCACGGCAGAAAGAAGCTGGGGTCCGCGTTGAACGGGCGGACCAAGCACAGCTTTAGCAAGAGGCGCTCAGGGAGAGGTGAGAGGGCCAAAGAGAAAGAGCCAACCTGGACCTATAGCCCGCAGAGAGATGGTCAGCAGCACAGGCGGGCCCCAAGCCATGAAGCAATAAAGAAAGATGGCGTTGCAGCCAGAATCCGAAGGCGAAGCAGCCGATCGTCCACCGGCAGCAATCATAGCTCTAGCCTGTCCAGTGAAACCGGCGCTAGCCCCCCAAGCACTGAAAGGGCCGACTCTGACAATGAGAAGGAAAGCGTCCAGAACAGAAGATACCCAGATAGTTCTGAGCACCTCACACCACTTCCAAGGAACCCGCTGAACCTTCTTGATAAAGAGACTCTAAAGACGAGCAATAAAACCAAAGCGGGCTTTTCCAGAGGGACAAGGAGGTTTGGCTCAGCCAAATTTTTGCTGACTGGCTCCACGACACGTCACAGCGATAGGTCACACATTTCTCCGGCAGGTTGTATGAACGAGGAAAGCTCACCAGAAAGCAAAGAAAAACAACATCACAGCAGAGACGCCTTCAACAAGAGTCCTGTCAGACTTTACTGTGAGGAGGATGCAGAAGAGCAGAAAGGAGCCACTAGCCATGCAGGTGAGATAGCGAGACCTAAGCCAGATGCTCAAGATTCCACTGATTTGACAATGACCAGTCAGAGGCGACCGTTTGCTGCTTATAATGAGGACACCCTCACTTACCATACAGAAGAGTTAATTCCTCCCTCTCACATTGGTACTGATGCCAGCCCTGGACAGGTGAGCACTACCTATTCGCCTGCTGGAATCAAGTACTTAAAGGAACATGGACTTTGTGATGACCATAAAGATTATGCTGCTCCAGTCGGCTGTTACAATGGGGATCCTGTTGGAATGATGCTAGCCATCAAAGGACCCGATACCTATGTGAGCACTGACGACACACTTTATGACCACAAAGACCTATCCACTCGCTATGATCCTAACCTCTTCTCAAAGCCTCCAGCCGTGGGGGCCTCACACATTGACGATATGTACTTATGCCAGGATGACATTAGCACCAGTTCATTTGAGCAGAAGCACTCTGATTTCACCCCCTTTGCCTCAGAAAATCGGCAGACCAAAGTGTCTTCCCCTCTTGGCTTTGACTCCTCTTCAATATTCGGAGAACTTCCCGTAGCTGAGTTTGATACTCCATTATATGACAGCGTCGCCACAAGTAAGGACAATTATGTCCCATTTGGATGCAATCCACCCAGCAAAACGATGCCGTTTGAGCAGCAGTATCCTCCGTTTCTTCAAGAGAAGGACTGGGGTCTAATGGAGGAAGTGTCTCCAATTTTGTCGGAAGACATTGGTCAGTTTCATACCCTTTCGGTGGAAAAGCCATTAGCTAAGAAATTCCCAGATGAGGGAGCCATAACGCACAATCAAATGTCTTTACCTTTGTCAGACAGGATTGGAGATTATAATGTAGCTTTTATGAACAATATATCAGATGATGAACTGGAGATCAAGCGATTAGTTACAGAACTGGAAAGTCAGCTGCAAACCAGCAAATTAAATAATGAGGCATCCGACGTCCATCAGAAATCTGAGCAACACATCGGCACACAGCTGAGAAAAGCAACTGACCAGTTTTCACCTATACACATGGATCAAGAGACAGGGAATGAAAAGGGTTTGTTCTTGACAGATGCCCTTGGGAATACAAACCTTCTTTCCACAAAAGTCTGTGTGGGCCAAAGTTTAGTGAATGAGAAGCCTACAGTTCCCAACATAGATGGCAACTATAAGAACCACCAGGATTCTTGGCCCTGCCCAGCAGAGTTTAATTCTTTAGAATCAAGCATGTGTACACCAGCTGCTGAAGATTCAATCTCTGTAGATCATTTCTGTTCCAAAGAGGCCTGCGATAAGTTCCCGGAAGCTCTGAAGGATGCTGAAACTTCCAAGGAAAGTGACTCCAGAGAGATGGAGAATGAACCTTCCCAGGTTATCCCTGATTCATGCATGCCAGACAAATTAGAGACTCCAATCTACACAAACCATATGATAAAAAGCCCTGCCATTGTTACTGATACCTTGTTCCCTAAAACTCTAGAGGCAGCTGAACTAAATAAACATGATATTTTTCCATCCCTGCCAAGTAAACACGGAGCTGACGGGTTTTCCAAGTCAGGGAAAATGGATAAAACCTTTGATGATCCTCCAGAGCTGGAATCTTTCAGCAGCCACGTTCCAAATCTGAAATCTGAATTTGGGTTTCAGGAAGATCAGGTCCCCACCTTGGATCTCGCTTTGTCTTCTCATGCCAAAAATGACATGGACTCAGAAGAAAGACCTTTAGACAAAGCCGAGTCACCCAACGTGCTAAAAAGCTCAGTGCACTTTGAAGGTGATGACAATGGACTTGTTTTATTGGAAGAGACTGAAGAAAGTAAGGATCCTGCAGTCTACCAAACCCCAGGGCCCTTTGACAAGGCTAGCAACCGGAAAGCATTATTATTCGATATACTGAGTGTGTCCAAAGAGACTGATTGTGGTGCAGAAAAGGTGCTAGCCTCCCAAGAAACTACAGCAAACCCATTACAGCAGCTCCAACTGTTTGTTGCCCGGACAGTCAAGAATAATGAAGAAGAGCTGATGATGCCATGCTTCCCAGTACTGCTCTCTGCCAACCACCAACCTTCAAATGCCAATATCCAGTCTGAGCAGGAAGAGGAAGGCGAGAATTCAGCATGTGTTCATGCAGGTGTAGAGGGGAACGAGCCCATGGGAGGAGAAGCAGAGAGCACGGCTACCACATCAGAAGCAACTGGAGTTTTTCCAGAGGCAGGTGAACAGCTGGAATCGTTCAACGAAACAGACACCTACACTGCAGAGCAATCCACATTTGCAAACCACAAGCTGCACAATGATGTAACCGAGCTGCAGCACTTAGCGGATGAATGTTCCGAGCCGAGTGACATTAATATCTGTGCAGATGGCGTATCACAAGAGCATAATAACCTCTCACCATGCAGCAGCGCAACGGTAACCCCATTGCTAGGGCAGGTAAAGAAAGCTGATCAGATTGTGGAGGAGCAGGAGCAAGATAAAAACAAAGCAACCTTGGCATTTAAAAACCACAGACAATCCTATTTAAGCCATAGTTTGTTTGAGAAAGAAACATTAGGCAATGCACGGACAGAGACACTAAAAGTAAGCGCTGCTGAATGTAGTGCTTGGTCTGAGGGAGCTAGTCATCAAATGCAGTTGTCATGCACCATAAAAACCAAATGCATAGGGTCAACCAATAATCAGGTGGGACATGAGACACAGCTTCCTTGCAGTGCGTCTTTGGGTCCTGCTAGCTCTTTGAATCCTTCTGAAGATCTTCACCAGGAATATAATTTGTTGCATGAAACTAACATCTATTCAGTAAATGCTCCGCTTCCTGAAGATGGCAGTGGAAAGAAAAAGCAGGCCCTTGACACTTGTCACTCCAAAGAGGACTCTCTGGCCAGTTTGCCTTTGCAAACTAGCTTTTCTCACCACCAATATTTGCAGAACAGTAATAATGAAAATGTAGAGTTCTCGGACTTCAGTGTGCAGCTCTCGGAAGAGGATAGATACACTGCCCCTGTGCTTAACACAGAGACTCAGTCCAGTTCATTTATTGTAAAAAGGTTCAACTCTGACTCAGAGAAAAATCTAGTTTGCTGTTCCACGGAAAATCCTTTAGAGCAAGGAAAATGGAAAGACACACGTGTCTTTCAACCCCCTCTTCAGCAATGCAACACCACTGCTCCCGCACCTTCGGATGCTATTGGAAACATTCGTCATTGTCTTGCTGAAGACATTCTAAATAATTTGGGGCAATCTGAAAAAGAAGGACCAGCAGAACCTCATGTTCCACAATGCCCCGGTGAGCTGGCAGTTTCTGGTTTGGAGATCGAAAGCCCCCAGAAATTGCAAATGAACGACTGTATTCTTCCCTGCATGCCACCTTTGGATCAAAATGACATTCATGATGGGCTGCCAGAAAGCACTTGTGCTGAGCTGTTATGCCCTCTTTATAAAGGAAGCAAGACATGCACCGTCACAGACATGATTATTAATTCTCCGTCAATGCCTCTGCAGGGCATCCATGCTTGTCAGCCCACACCAGAAACCAAAGATTACTCAACGCAGCCCACTAATCTTTCGCCAGTTGGAGAAAGAGACGGAGAGGTAACCTTAAATCAAGAAAAGGAGCTTAAAAAGTGCCATTCTAATGGAAATAAACATCAAAATGAGCCAGAGGCCGCGTGCAATAGCTTTGTCATTCAACAGATCCCAACTGTTGTAAGTACTGCCTTTGAAAGGACCGCAGATTCTGGCCCTGTTGATCAAGAGGTCCACCAGTTTACAGAGGTGCCGGAGATGAGACCTAGGGACCCCTCCAAAAATGTGGATAATAGAGACAATAATTCAAAAGGAGAGGACTCGGAAAGCCATGGGGCTGAGAGTACTGGAGGAGACAGCAGTTGTATGTTAAATAACGTGGAGCAAGAAGAGGCGAGTGGCATGTTTAAAAATATCCCAAATGCATCCAGAAACGGGCATCTGAAAGAAAAGAAAGAAAATGGCCTCCAAGTCACTTGTGATATTTGTTCAGCATCTTTTAGATCCAAACCAGGATTGACCAGACACAAAGCTGTAAAGCATCGGACGAAAAACGACGGCACGCTGCTGCCGAGCAAAACGTCAAAGTTCAGTTTGAATCTGCTGGAGAAAACCTCTAAAATGTCCAAGAAAGTCTCTAGGAAAAGCATAAAGGCCACTGCCAAAGAGAGAATGAATAACACACAAATGCCAACCAGCACTGTTGGACATGTCTCCAAGAAAACATGTGCAGGTCAAGAGAAGGAGCCCAATGCACAAATGCAAGAAGTAGTTAGTAGAGTGCTCAGTGACCTCAGTGTCATATCTCTTGAAGTGTGCCATGAACGTCATCACACAGATATTCTGAGTAAAGAAACAAAGACAAAATCTCATAGCTCAGATACAGGGGGATTGGATGAATCAGTGACAGAAAAACCCGGTCCTAGAAAGCAACCAAATAAACGGGGAAAAGGCAGAAGAAGCCAAAGCAAAGATCCTGGGGGGTTAAATAGAAATTTAGAGAAGAAATTAAGTAGAAAAGCAAGAAGGAAAGTAAAGATGTTTCCCAATGAAAGTGAAGTCAATGGATTGTCCGACCTGGAGAAGAATGCTGTTGATGGTCCTTCCAATGTTGTTTCCAGTAGAATCAACTCCAGTCTGTCAAATGTGATTGAAGACTTAGCTGAGCCAGGCAGCTGCATCTCAGCAGAGGAACAAGACAGGCCATGCTCGCCCCAGCAGTCTCACACAGCAAAACGGTCACCTTGCATAGTTAAGCATGCAGATGAAGTGGGTGATTGGGTCATCTCTTCCATGGAGACAGACAGACAGGAGTCACTAAAGGTCCCCGTGAGCTGTCAAAAGCAGATAGAAGATCCAAGTCAAGGAGAAAAGGCACAGGCCAAAGAGAAATGGGCAAGTGGGTTCATGAAGCAAGTGGAGAAGGGGTTGAGCAAGGTATGCAAAGAACAGCACGATGATGGTGTTGGCACAAATGTGGAAGAACGTGAGAATTCCTTGGGAGAGAGCAATCATGGGAATCATAGTAATGCCTTCGGGCATCCCTTGAGTCCTTCCAGACCAGATCTGTCGTTAGAAACCTGTGAATCTGAAACGGCCAACAAGGATCCCATTAAAGGCATGTTGGAAAATGCTTCTGATAACAGCCCTTGTTCGGCAGAGTCAAAGCCCTGGCAAAAGGGAGAGTTGCTACAGAGAAAGGAGTCCTGCACTGGTGATGCAACTGAGCCAGACCTGCAGGGTTTATTTGATGATGACGTCACATTTGCACAGCTGTTTCCAAGGGACAACCAGTTCACCCGGAGGAAGTGCACGCGCGTGTATGGGAAACGAACCAAGAAACCCAAACCTGTCACTGATGCAAATGTCGGGCCAGTGGGTGCCATAGACTTCTTTCCCATCCGGCTGGCTTCAGACCTCAGTGAAACCAGCTCTTTCTGTGTCACCAGGGACGATCCTTGTGAATATGAAACCATCTCCATTGACGATGCCTTGATGCTAAACATGTGTCACAGCAGTAAGCCAAAGGGGTGTGATGCCAGCTCCAACGCTTCCACAAATATTGCACTGCAGCCAGATTATGAGAAAAACAACCAAAGGAAGGAGGTCATTGACCTGGAGGATGATAACATGTTAACCTTCCTCTGCCAAAACAACCAGATGGAAAACATTCCGAACTTGAACATTTGGGGAAGTCTTGAAAAGGAGGCAGAAAATCTTCCTGCTGATGAAATACTGTTCAAGTCCCCTACGGAGCTTGAAAATGAACATTCAATAGCAGAAACTAGCCCAGAACCCCCAGAGCTGGAAGAGGGACCCTTCAACAGCAAGATCAACGAGGACCAAGGCTCACCTGAGTTTCATACGATTGACATTGAGATGTTGAGTGCAAAGTTCAAGATGCAGGACATGTGCTTTTTCAGCCCTTGCAAAGATAATCCTGGCCATTTGGATGAAAGCCTGGTGTGTTTCAAGCAGAAGCCAAGCCAGCATAGCAAACACAGCAAAAATAAGCTAGAAGATGGGAAGCCAGGCAAAAATCGCAACGATATGAACATCAAGACTAAGGATAAACAATACAAATGCAAAGTGTGTTTCCAGTGGTTTCTCACCTTAGGGGAACTGGACTTTCACAAACTCACCCATAACCCTTCCCCTCCGCCTACCTGCTATATGTGTGTCCAGCGCAAATTCAGCTCAAGGGAGCAATTGAGGGACCATTTAAAAGAGAAGCATGCAAAAAACAAAGCCGGCCTGTGGGCCTGCGGAATGTGCCTGAAGGAGATTTCCGATGTCTGGATGTACAACGAGCATCTCAGAGAGCACGCCACGCAGTTCGCTCGGAAAGGTCAGGCTCAGAAATCAGCGATGGGTCTGCCCACCTGCTTCAGCGAGGACAATGCTGCCATCACCCACTTCCTGAACACCATCATGTATCGGAAACCAAGCAAGTCATCCAAGCTGGTGGATTCCGCCAGCAAACACCTTGCCAGTAAAGAGAACAAGAGCCTAAAAGAGCCACCCCCCAACCAAGAGGCAAAGGTAACTAAAGACGCCTTGGAAAGCAGTGTCAGAATTAAACCAGCTTCCTCCGCCTCCAGCTCTTCCAAAGGGTCTGCCAGTCCATCTCCAGACAATCTGCCAAAAGGTGAAAGCACTCAAAAAGCTGTCCCCATGCATCCGGACTGCAAGGATCCTTCCAGAGATTGCCATCACTGTGGGAAACAATTTCCCAAGCCCTTCAAGCTCCAGCGCCACTTAGTGGTGCACAGCTTACAGAAGATTTACTTGTGCCACAAATGCCCAAGGTTCTATCCGGAAACCAAAGAGCTTCGAAGCCACCTGAGTCAAGATCATGGGATAGCAGAGGAGCCGGAGATCAAGCACACCACGCTGTATGCGTGTGAGCTCTGCGCGGACGTCATGCATGTCATCAAAAAGTCGTTCATATGCAGCATGTGCAACTACACCTTCTCTAAGAAAGAACAGTACGACAGGCACATGGAGAAGCACCTGGCGGGAAGCATCAAGACTTTCAAATTCAGAGGGGTCATGAGGCCTGGCATCTCCACCAAGGATGGCAATGAGAAAATCAAAGAGGAAAACTATCCAAGGGAGAACATGCCACCACGCAAGAAAAGGAAGCTTACACACCAAGGCAGCTTGGATCCACACAACCCACCGATGCACCTTGACCGTAGTAATGATCTACAGCTAGCTGATGTGCCTTTACCATCTCCCAGTGAGTCCTGCCCTGAAACAGGGGATGACCCTGGAGCAACTTTGCCCCAAACCTCTGTGAAAACAGAAGACCTCGTGGGTGACTTCAAAGACCTCCTGGCTGAAATGGAAAAATCTCAGTTCGATACCCTCCCGCCGCCCCCTTGTCTGTCTCCTTCTCTGCCCCAGGCTGTCGTGAGTAATCCAGAGCTCGGTTACACCACGATGCTTTCCATTGAAGAACTAGACAAAGGAGCCTTTGATGGGAAGCCTCTTCCTTTCCTGGACTCTTCTGAATTTCGTATGGACCTTTCTAATTTAGCTCATAACCAGGCAACGGATGGAAAGCTATCTCCACCTCATCTCACTGAGAAACATGGGCATGCAGATGGCCAAGAAAAACCAACCACGGGCAATCAAAGAGAACATGTGGTGGGGATATTGGACAATCCCAGTTCACGAGAAGAGCCTGTCGACGAGATCCCTTGCCTCAAACTAGCTAAGAAAATCCCAGAAATTTCTGCACCAAAAGTAGAAGCTCCACTGGCCAAGGACGCTCATAAAACATTGTGGAGCAGCCTGAATGTAGATGATGCTCCTCGGGAAATTGCATCCAAGTCCAGTTATTCAGAGTCTGCCTACCCCTCTCTGCCTCTGAAGGACAAGACAGCATCACCTGTTCTAAACAGGGCTGCCAAAGATTCAGCCCCTCAGAAGAAAACCGCAGGCAGTCAAGTGAGTGGCGAAGCTGCCTCCGCTGCAACTGGTAATCTGGGCAGCACAGAGGAGATCCAGAAACCCTGCTCACTAAAAGAAAAAGCCATGCCTGAGACAGGTGTCTGTGCCAAAGACGGCAATGCCAGTGCCAGCGTCAGAGAAATAGGATGCAATCAAAACAAACTCTCAAGTCAACTCAAAGCTGAGGGAGTGGCCAACCCTGTGAAACACGGCCACTCGGATCCAGGTAAATCCTTGGATAAGCCGGCTCTGAACGGGCCTGGCAAGCTGCACCCAAAGAAGCGGAAAGAGCACAAGTCTTCGAGTCACAAAGGCAGCTCAGCGTCTAGGGAGAACATTGAGGGAGATGGGAAGAAGAAGAAAGCCCGAACACCGGGCCCCGGGAGGAGCGACGGGGCTGGAGAACTCAAAAGAGCCGAATGGACTAACAACGAGGCTTCTGCCCTTTCCCCTGGGAAGAGGGAAATGCACTGCAACAAACTGATCCCCAAGCCCAGAATGTCAGGAGTTGGCAACCAGCTGAAAAAGATGGCGCTGGACACCTACAATCAGAAGAAGGTGACTAACCGTCATTCCAATGGAGACCTGAAACGTAAGAAGGACATCCTGGGGAAAACCTTTCACCATCTCCTAGCCAAAGGCCCCGCCACGTCCCTACACAGCTCTTTAAACAGGCACAGAGCTGTCCAAGGTGCTAAACCTGCTGACTCTCACAATTACAGGACAGCCGAATCCCAGAACAATCTCCTAAGCCAACTGTTTGGACAGAAATTAACGAGCTTTAAAATTCCTTTAAGAAGAGATACTTCAGAGTAATTTATGAAAGTGACTTATGGTGATCCTCAGCTGCTTTCATGGGGTTTGCAAGGGAAAAATTATCAAAGCATTAAATTCGTTTGTGTAGCGTGATTTTTCTGTCTAGTTTAAATGAACTTGCACTGCAGTCTCTGTGAAATAGTTTGCTTTGTGTCTACTAATCTACTTTAATTCACCTGATTTATCATGCAAATGCTAGAACTTTGATGTTGCTGATGATTTTCATGAACTGAAATTGTAATCGCTTTGGGCAGACTGAATCGTCAAGAGCAATTGCTTTATTGCAGAAGTGCTGAGGTTATAAGGATACTTGCAAATCTCAGACCCTTTTGAGACTGCTTCTGTGTTATCTTTGTACAAAGTACTTGAAGAGATGAACTTCATTCCATAGACGTCTTATTCAGAAGGTGCAGTACACTGTAGAAAGCAATTTTTTTTTAAAGATTTTGCACAAATAATCCTGTACAATTCATTACATTGGGAACTGGCCTACGACATGATAAATTAAAAAAAAAATTAAATTAAGAATCAAGCGCCACATATTTTGACAGCCATTCCTAAGAATTTGTTTCTATGTTGCCAAGAAAATAATGAACTAGCTTGCTTGCTGCGTGGGCCTATTATAGTGTTTCAAACATTGATGCCATTATTTGACCACTGTAGATGATGTAAATGCATGAAAAATGAGAATAACGCTAGCGAACTGCACCTTGACATTTGTGACAAACTTTTTTTGTTTCACGGATAAAACTGTGCCAAATTACCAGACCAGACTAGTACTGTCCAAGTGACCATAACGGTATAACTTCTAAACTATCTTACTGTATTGACTTAGTAGCTATATAGGTATCAGCTTTTTACTATGCAGTTACTGGTGCTATTTTTATTTTGTAATGTGAATACAGACTTCCTTGATTTAAAAATAAAAGGGAACAGATAGGAAGTAGCAGTGACCTGTAAAAGAAATCAAAGCAGGAAAATAAAACTTTTTATAACATCCTGTATGCTGGTACTCCATAGTGTTAAAAAGGTTATGTCATGTAATCGAGCAGGTATACAACTGAACTTTGAACCAGAAAGAAATCTCAGGTGCAAATGAGGACATGGAAGATACTTAAATACTATTGAAATACTCCCAAGTCAAGGAGGTGAAGTAATGCACTGATGTGATATGAACAAATAGAGTACTTTGCGTCTGTCCTGCAAAAAAAAATTTTTTTTTAGTTTTAAAAGGGAAAAAAGAGGCTTTATCCTGTTAATATGTATCTTTACTGTCCTTTGTATTGTATAAAAAACTATTGTAGGTAATTTACCTTGGGTGCAATGTGTTATGTCAAAAGTTTTTATTTTGATATTTTGTCAGAGAGGAAAAAGAGCAAGAAATGCCTTTTTATTATGTCGTATGTGTGCTATTAAAGTGCCTCTTTAATATTGTTAAATAAAGTATGAGATGAAAATATGGGGTGGTACTGTAAAATCATACCTAATTAATCTTTTCAAATATATTCCAATATTTTCACAGAAACTCCCAGACTCCATGGAATTTGTCAGATGTTTTTCTTTCTTCTTCTTTCCCGCACTGCATACACACACCCACGCCCCCATTTTGCTGGGAGTTTGCAGCCAGAGACTGTTTATTACTGTGTGTATGTGTGCGCACATGTGGTACACACACAATAGGATCTGGTGTGGTCTTATAACCACTCAAATAATAATAAATAATAACTTGCTAGGTTAGATGACTTCTATCCATCTAAGGTGGCCCCATTACCACAGTATCTGTCCTCACAGCACCCCTTTGTGGTAAGGTAGTGCCATTATCCCCCTTTAAAAGATGGTGAAACTAAGGCCTAGAGAGATGAGTGACTTGTCCAAGAACACAAGGCATTGTAAGGTGGAGCACGGAATTGAACCTGCGTCTCTCAGGCTCCAAGCCCCTAACTACTAGGCCATCATTCCTCTAGTTGCTGCCAGGATCAAGATGAGGTTTGATAAGATGTACTGGGAAGCGAGCAGCGAGACTGTGAAGGCGGCCGACCCACAGAGGCCTTTCTGGCTTGTGAGGAGAGGACCGTCACTGAGAGTGATTACTGATTGGCTGGAGATTAGTTGGGATTGGGTTAAAGAGCTATAAAATTTGCCCCAACTTTAAAAGAGTCAGTGTAGCGTGGGAGCTTGACTTGACCAGAGGCCTGTGTGATGCACTCCGGGCAAGAAGCCTAGCTCCGAGAGAGGTGGCTGTAGATTTCAAAGATGGAGGTCAATTGGGAAGCTCGCCTTAGACAAAAGCCTGCTCCAGTGATTTAGTGTAACCTGGGACGTTAACATAGGCAAAGGTTTGCTGGGAAAGCTCGGTTTTAGGCAGAGCCCACTACCAGCCTGAGAAGATTTCCTTTCATTGGATAAAGGCTTATTCTACTTCTGGGGGTTTTGCTTTAGCTGGCAATTATATTATCGTCAACTGATTATCTAAATGATTGCCGTTTTTATGGGACCTAAAATTAAAAGAAAGTCTATTTTGTCCTATGTTTTTAATGCTCCTGAGTCTTTTTTCTGCTTCCTTCACCTTCACTGTACCTGAATCTACAGCCCACCGTTTACATGCACGAAATCACTGGGTGACATGGCCCCATGTATCTATGTAGGTTTATGTGCCCCCCCATTCATGACCATGGTATCCCTGAGTTCAGTAACTAGAACTGTGATGTAGTGTCCATGGGAACTGCTACACCAGAACACCAATGGGTCATCTAGTTTGATATCTTACTTCTAGCAATGGCAGATGCTTCAGGAAAAATCCCCCATAATGTACCTGTGTCTGAAATACCAGAAGGGGCACAAGAGAATTTCTGCCTGACCCATAGCTTATGCCCTGAAACATGAAGATTTTGACTGCCCTTGTCATTTTCGCAGGTGGCCAAACCGGTTTAGATCAGATAAGTGAGGACAGCTTTTGTCTCATTATTTTTTCACTTTCACACTCCACTGCACTTTTAGTAGGATCAAGAATCTGACCTGCAGCAAGACGAGAATACGTTCCCACAGGTCACCCAGCTGCACTGGCGGAAGTAGGCGCTTGGAATCTTGTGAAACCACGTGATCATCCCCGGCCAGTTTTGCAGACCCAGTAAGTTAGACTAAGCAGCATCTAAACGTCTGCGTGCTTCTCTCAAACTAAAATGACCCTTCTGAGGTTCACCCCTCGCTAGTTGTTGCATCCTAGCGGGTATCATTGCACTGGCCCCCCCTCCAGTCCCCCCTCCAGCCGTATCTCAGCCTGGTCACCCAGAATGAAGTGCTAGAAGCCCTGAGAAGTAATGGAGCTGCAGCAGAGCCATGACGGCTAGCAGAAACCCACTCTGTCTGCTCCTAACAGAAGGGATCAGTCCCGCCTGCCGAGAAGTGGCCCTGTTTGAGAAACACACCCGATCCTCTGAAGCCAATGCTAGGTGCAGAAAAGCTCTCCCACTATTGCCCAGTGTCAGACCTCCCATTCCTAGGCAAAGTCATTGAGAAAGGTGTGACAACAATGTGTGACCGCTACCAGCGTCCTGGATGCCTCCCAATCAAGCTTCAGCCCAGGTCAGCTTTCGTAGTTCCAAGACAGCCTCCTCATGGCCATGGATGGAGGCCACAACTCAATGCTCATCCTACTTGACTTTCGGCCACGGTGTACTGCTGCCCGGCTTACGTGATGTAGCTGAAGTACTACACTGGCTTGAGTCATTCCGTCATGACCCGAAATGTGGTGATGGGCAACTGCTTTTCATCCTTGACGTCCTTTATCTGCAGCGTGCAATGGAGCGTTATGGTTGCCTCCAGTTGCTTCCATAGCCACATAAGATCACTGGACATCTTGCTACTCTCCATGGACTCTTCTTCCAGCAGTGCACCTATTTCACCCAGCTGAGTGTCTCTTCTGCCATGGATGCAACCAACACCATCACAAGGAAGTCAGAATGCCCAAAGGAGAAAGCTACCTGGATAAAAAGCAGCTGGCTTAAAGGCAACCCAGGCAAGACCAAAATCATGGGAAACTTTGTGTAATGGGAAATTTGGAATAATTGGCCAGGTCATTGTCCTCACCTTCCCTCGAGGATGCCTGCGCCCCCTTTGTCTAAGTGGTGCAAAGCCCCAGCGTCCTGCTTCGGTCAGCACTTACCTTAAATGGTCAAATATCCTTCCACCTCCCGCTGGCTAGGGAATGTCTGCCCTTCCTCCGGGATGGGGATATGGCCACAATGATCCAGGCACTCATCACCTCTGGACCAGGTTAGTGTAACTCGCTGTATCTGGGGCTGGCGGGGTGCAGCAGAGCAGAGGCTACCGCTTGCACAGAATGTCGCTGCCAGCCTCCTTATTGGGGCAGGCTGCTGTGAGCCCATCACCCCTGCGCTCCGATGCTGCCGCCGGCACCCAGCCCACTGCCACAGCCCGTCTGTCCTCATCTTCAAAGTCTGGAGCGGGTCAGGACACAGCCACCGCAGGGATCACCTCTCCAGCCATGAGCCTGTAGAACAAACCTGTTCTGGAGCCGTGCAGCTCCCCAAGCTCGGGCTAGGGGTGCGAGACAAATCATTGGTGGGTGAGCAGGGTCTGCCTATGGGTTGAGCATTTCCACCCCAGCCAAATGAATAAAGGAGAGGGAAAGACAAGACAGAGACGTGTCTGTCCCAGACAGAGCCTCTCTACCAGGAAGAGGAAAAGAGCAGAAGATTCCTTAAGTCCAGTAGGGACCTCATGGAGCAGCCTTAATTTGCCTGGTAATGAATTCTATAGAAAATCCTCCCCTAGACAGTATGGAGATGAATCAGCTATGTAGCTGATCCCAGGGCTGGAATAGCAAGGGGCTGCAGGCCAAGATTGAGGGGCACCTGCAGAGCTGAGAAAGGAGGGGGCCAGTTCCGGAGTGGCAGAGGGGACTGTTGGTCGGGAAGGAGATGAACTGGCAGTGCTGGGTGGGTGACTGCAATAGTGAACAGTAGAGGGGAGAGGAGGTTACAGGTCCTGGTTGGACTGAAATAGCAGCGGTGGCTGAAGGTCAGAAGGATTAAGTAAGTGACTTGTCCCAGATCACGCAGCAAGTCAATGGAAGAGCAAGGAGCGTTACCCAGGTCTCCTGACTTCCAGCTGTCTTGCTCTGACATTGTACCATGCCTCTCCTGATATTGCAGAGCCATGAGCCCCATGTGTTGAGCACTGTGACCCCCCACAACTCCAGGGAACAGGCTGCGAGTGGAATTCAAGGACATGCCATCATGTTGATGTTTCCCCCACTTGGGGGTATCACTGGGAGCTGTCCAAGTAACATGAGATATGGTAGCTGCCAGACAGGTAGTTCACATCAGTTAACGTTCAGCCCGTCAGCCCAATCCCCAACACAAATGGGAGTTGCCAGCATTTTTTCTAAAATGGGAAGGGAGCCTCATAGCAACATTGGTTCCTGAGCAGACTGGGACAGTGTCTGGTTGATGGCTTTACACACTGTTCATATAGGTGTGTTCCCCAGAGCCCAAAGAATAGGGCTTATGATGCATGAAGTCTGAAGTTTTCAAAGCTGCCTCCTGGATTTAGATGCGCAGATCCCATTGAAACTGATAATGCAGTGAACAGTCACAGGTGTACTGGTGCATGATCAGATCAGCAAATGATCACATCTCCCCAGAGACACTTAGAGCAACCAGCTGCTGCCAGGCCAGTTTGCACAACGAGGGGTTGGGAGGAGAAAGGGGGTTGAGAGAACCTACTGCCGCAAATGCAGAAACGAATAGATGTGGAACAAAACCAGATCTCTGACTCTGGGCTTCAGATCTCTGTCAGGGCCAAATCAAAGCCCGCATGTGAACACCACCAAGCTTGGGGGGCTCAATCCATATGGAAAGGGCCAACGTGCCTCATGTGTGCTAGCTTATCAGGTATGTAAATTACATATATGTGTATGTAATGATCATACATGAGATCATACATAGTCATGTATGATTCATGCCAGTCCAATATATAACAACAATGTTACTTATGGCAGTTAGAGATATATTGTCTATGGCAGGGGTTGGCAACGTTTGGCACGCGGCTCGCCAGGGTAAGCACCCTGGCAGGCCGGGCCAGTTTATTTACCTGCTTACGCGGCAGATTTGGCCGATCGCGGCCCCCACTTGCCGCGGTTCGCCGTCCCAGGCCAATGGGGGCGGCGGGAAGCCGCAGCCAGCACATCCCTCGGCCCGCGTCGCTTCCTGCCGCCCCCATTGGACCGGGACGGCGAACCGCAGCGAGTGGGGGCCGTGATCGGCCGAACCTGCCGCGTCAGCAGGTAAATAAACTGGCCCGGCCTGCTAGGGTGCTTAACCTGGCGAGCCACGTGCCGAACGTTGCCGACCCCTGGTCTATGGTTACTTAACATTAGGTTTTGGACCACTGGGCCATACTACCACCAGGTTCCGGAGAACTGGCCCATATCTGAGCCTCAGGTTTGGGATGGCTGGTCCTTCTACTAACACCAAGCTGGGGAATCCTGACCTGTACTCTTGTGCAGGGCTGGCCAGAGGTGGCCTTTAAACTTCATCAGTAGGACATCGCAGGGGAGTTTGGCACTATTTCCCTGCTTGTGCAGCACGCCCTCGCTGATGACTCGGACACTGACTACAAATGAATGAATTTGGCAAATTAACAAGCAGGTCAACAAAAACAACACAAAGAGCCAGGGCCATGCACCTTAGAACCCCTTTGTTCATATCATTTGGTCAAGTGCACTTTAGTTTGAATGTCTGATGATGTCATCGTGGTCTATTGTGGAAATGTAATGAAACCTGAGTCACAGGAGACCTCACTGCACTGTCTGCTGGGAGGTGGGAGATTCTCCAATTCTGGATGTCTTAAAATCTAGACTGGAGCCTTTCTGGAAGATACACTTCAGGCAAACTCAAGTTACTGCGTTCAATGCAGGGGTAACGGGATAAAATTCTCTGGCTTCTGTTATACAGGAGATCAGACTAGATAATCCCACGAGCTGATTTGGCTTTAAAATCTCTGAACCGTTTGCAAAGAGCCCCCCAATGTGTTTGCATAGTTTATGAGGTTTAGCGATATGCAGAGCAACAAGATGCTACTGCATTTCAGAGCTTGGAAGGTAATGAAGTGAAACGATGCTGGTGTCTTGTCCGTGAGGGAGAGGGACGCATCTGGCACAATTTGGTCAGTATCAGTTTGTCCTCAAGGTGACCTCTGCCTGCACAGCAGTGAGGTCTGAAGGTAGGAGGCTGGCACAAAGCGTGAGCATATTATATTCTTTAATTACTGTTGCAATCATAACATTTAAACGCTGTCAATGAGAGATAGCTCATAACCGCAGGCTAGAATCCCTGCCACTTGGGGCTTGTAACTAAAACTGCAGGATTAATTTGATTAATTGATAGAATTATTTTCCAAACTACTCTTTTGTTTATGGAGGCTTAAAATGCTTGCCGCCTGCACCCTCCTGGTGTGTTGCAGAGTGGAGATAAAGCCGGCTGAAAATAATTAGTATGGCTTAATTTAAGGGAAAAATAACCTCAGAAGAATTTTGCAGAAAATTTAGAGCAGCACGTTTTAGTTGGTTTTGGCAGGAAATATTATAGAGTTGGAAATGGGACTTTTATGCTTTGTCTCGACTATATTTCACCAGGGCTACAAACCCACCGGAGAGAGGAATATTTCATTCCTGTTTGCTCTTGCATTTTTCTTCCTCCTCCAGATTCTTTATGGCAGTGCCTCAAAAACAGCTCGGCGGAAAGCAACAGGTTTGGCTGCAGGGCACGGAAGCGTCAGGGTTTGATGCTGTTGGTCAGTCGTTCTGATTGTCTCCAAGGGGACATTTTGTTCAGCCTCCCTAAAGCCACCCTGACTTACGCTAGGTGGTACCTTACTCTCTGGGGAGCAATGTGCAGAGCGAGGCGGTACCCAGCCTCACTAAGGGCTGCAGAGTCTGGTTCTGCATGTAGCCGGCCTAAATAACCATGGACCGTTGTTACTGTTACCCTTGTCCTTCCTTCCATAGTCTGCCCCACCTCAAATCTCTTACTGGGGGTCCGAGAGCAGGAGTTCTTCCTTCCTGGATCTCTTAGGACTGGGGGTCTTCGGAGCAAAAATATCATCCATCCCTGAGCCGTCGTCTTCAGACAGCTGCTGCCCCGGTTGGCTCTGCCCCCGATGATGATGTAGGTATTGCGCTGGGCAGGACTTCTACCTACGACCAGAAGGGGAAAGGACAGGATGAGTCAAGGCCTCCTAAATGCCCACAAGTCACTTTTTCTTTTTAACGAGACCAAGACTGGCCACTAGCTCCCGGTGACACTGGCTCCGCTCGAGGGGATGAGGCGGCTGGCTTGGTGCCATCTGTCCTCACTCATTCTGGCCTTAATCAAAGCATCTCTTCCCTAGCAGAGTGGGAATGATTCGGCACATTAGACAGCTCAGCGGCAAGTCAACAACAGTCTCGCCCGCATGGGCCCATCCTCCCTAGCGCTCTCCAAAGCACATCAGTGCCACGGGAAGACGCCGCAGGCCGGGAGCTGCAGAAACGGGGCTGGTGTGCAGCTCGGCCAGCTCTTGTTCTGGTTTAGAAACAGCCTTTGGCTTGTAGCGTTTGCTACAGGGGAACCCACCTCCCAGGACAAAATAATTAAAAGGGCCTCTAAGAAGTCAGTTGAGGCCAACCTGCACTTAACTGATTTCAGTGGAATTGCATGTGTCTTAATGTACTGGCACTGGCCCCCGTCCTACCTGGGCAGAAGAGCTGTCTCTGCTATAAGACTGGCGTCTGCCTCTGGGCGGGGAGGGATGGGGCGTGTCACATGGCCCTCCGGTGACTGCCCCACAGCAAGGATGAGTGACCTAGGCCCCGATTTTCAAAGGCATTGAGGTGTTGCTGCTGTCAGCGTTGCAATGCCTACGTGATTTAGGAGCCTAAACCTCAGTTTCGAAAGGGTTTGGGGTGCTTAGGAGCCAACGTCTCATTGACAGTGGATGGGATCAAATGGCTTCTGAAAATGATGTAGGCTCCTAAATCAGTTGGGCATTGCATCGCTGACCGCCGCAACGCTTAAACTCTTTAAAAACCTGGACCCTGGCAGCACGGCCCAGGAACAGGGAGCTCCTTTAGTGCCAGTAGCAGGTGCCTGCGGGTTTTGGAGCTAAAGGCCCAGCGTTCTAGTCCTGTCCGCTCAGTGTCGGTGTGTGACTGAGCTGGTACTAATTGTATCTGTCATCTGCAGCACAGGATTACATTGCAGAGTATAACTGAGAGCAAAACTGTGCCCCCTGAGTCTGGATCTGGACCACTAGTAACTGCCATTCAGGATAGCATTAGCAGCGTGGGAATCTGATCTATCTGCCTCCTCCCTTCCATAGCTCTGACCCCTGCCATGCCCCAGGGACAGCAAACCGCTTATGCTCAGGTAGGTTTTGGTTCTGTGACTTGGCTTTTGGGCAAGAGACAAGGAAGTATTTACAGATGGGGAGATACCTGATTTCCCACTTTCCCTTTTGCAGGCAAAATGTGTCATTTTTGTCTCCTCTGAGCCGTGCAACCTGAGCGCCCCTCACATTTCAGCTCAGAAAATGGCTTGTGCATAATAAGAAGCGCGGCAGGACCCCTGCGGGAGCGGGGGAGCCTCCCAGCTCGGCGCTCTTGCCTGGGAAAAAGAAACCCCCCTGTCCATCAGTCAGACTCAGCTCCCTGAAGCCCTCGAGTTTGCTGAGACCTGCATTATCACCGAGCAGCTCTGGCGCATTTGACACTTGGAAGATTGCAGGCCTCCACCAACGTAATTCCAATGAGAAAGGAAAAGCTGGTTTGCTTTTTGCAGCGAAAGATTAACTCTAGCTGCGCAGCGGCTACCCGGGGAGAAGAGAGACTTGTGTCGGGGAAGGCAAGGGGAGAGGCTGTGTGTGGGAAGAGACACTATAGGTGTAATTGGGAGGTCAGATGAGGTTCAGATCTGAGCAGACATAGGAGACACTGACTGGACAGTATCTGTCACTAGGGGCAGAGGGGCAGATCCTCAGCTGGTGTCAATCAGTGGAGTTTCATTGATCCTCAGCTG
>NW_020698242.1:12119304-12135450 GCF_002925995.2 Terrapene triunguis
GATCCTCAGCTGGTGTCAATCAGTGGAGTTTCATTGATCCTCAGCTGGTGTCAATTGATGGAGCTCCATTGACTCTTACACTGCTGGGGATCTGGCCCATTGACTACAACGGGAGCTGCGCCGATTCATACCCGCTGGGGCTCTGCCCCCCAACTCCACTGGTGCTCTCCTGATTGACACCAGTGGAGCATCCAGCCCAGAATTTTGCATGCTGTATTGTTTTGGAAGTTGGGTTCAATCAAAAGCCAGGTGAGACAACGCGCCAGCAGACATGCCAAACCTGCGGGAAAAAATGCAGAAATTGGGCTTGGTTTTGGCTTAATTAGCTTGTGAGTTGCTTGTTGGCTAGTTTTTGGCTTGTGGCTTGTTGTAGCTTGTTCCTTCTTTTTTTGATCAGCTCCCGGCAAGCAGGGGCAAGGGGGGGAGAGAGCCAGGGGTGCACAGTGGGCCCACCCCAGTCCCAGACTGCAGGCCGGGGGGATCTAGTCACACAGAGTGTTGGGGTTCTTAGGGATTGGCTTGTTTTGAAATGGGATTAGCTTGATTTTTGGCTTATTGTGAAAGTCGGGGGGCTTATTTACCGTGTGAACGCTGGCAACCGTGCGCGCCAGTACTATGGGGGAAGGGGCTGTGCTGCATTGTTCTCTTAGTGGGTTATTCCCACTTTGGAAACTTTGTGAATTTGCACGTGAGGCCTTTCCTTGCCATCCTCCTGTCTGGGGAGGTTGGTGGGGGTGCCACCCTCTCCGGGCCCTACAGGGCCAGGGATTCAGGCTGATTCTCCTAAGACTGAGCAAAGCCCAGGTCTGTCTGGAGAAGCCCTGTACCTCCACATTGCCACAACCCCTCCCTGGCCCCTCTAGTCCCGAGGGAGCCAGGCAGCCATGATCTTCCCTAAATACCAGTGCTACTGAAACCCTCCTCAGGGGGGAATTGCAGTGCGGAGGGGTGGGGATGCTGCCCCAGTCAGCGCTAACTTGAGTTGGGATTTCCCCTGGCACTGGTGAGGACTCACGGCTGTAGATAACGTCTGAGCCCCAAGCCCTGTGCAGGGCTGATTGCTGGAGGGCACACGCAGAGGCAGAGGATGGCATGTAGCCAGCATTCTCAGTGCCCCTGGGCTGAGATCCATCTCTCTTGCAGGGCATATGAACCCCTCTCTTCTTTTCCTTTTTAGAAGACAAAGGGAAACGAATGCTGTCGGATGTTATGTTCATTGCACAGAGAACTCAGGAAAGCAGCTGGAAAAGTTTTATGCCTGAGCAAATTATGCACCGCAATGAATTGAATCGACCAATGCAGCCCGCTTTTCTGTCCACAACCTGATTGTGATCTTTACAGGGGGTTGTTGCTGTTCACAACCGTTGCGCCAAATATTTCACACAAGTGAACACTGGCTTCTGGTTCAGTTGTGAACTGGTCGGTGTTCATGCGCACTGTGCGATTGGTCACCCATGGCAGGCGACGTTGCATATCTGTTGTTCGATTCATTTGACCTAAGCTCAGGGGATGAAAACAAACAGGGAGGGCCCTTTTCCTGGTCACACGTCATCGGCGAACGTTCGGAATGGGCGACAGAGCTACTGCACAGAGCCAAAAAATCCAGTACTTCCCACAGCAGCTGTTTGCTCCAACAGTGCACACAGAATTCAACTGACCTGGCTTCTAAGCCACATGCCTAACTCTTCTAACTTTAGGGCTTTAAGCTTCTCCATGATGCGTTGGGTATGACCAGAGGTACCATGGGCATGAAGCTGCCATTGAAGGCTAAAGGGTTGGGGTTTTTTTAGGAGACTAAATATATTCTAGAGTTAAAAATGGGCCGTCATTCCAAATTAGTCATGGTTAATCTATCTCCCATTCCCCCTACACACGCAAAGGAAATCGGAGCTGGCCATCGCTGGTCATTTACAGCTGGCCTAAGCGATGTGAGTGAGCACCCGTAACTCTCATTAGCGTCAATGCAAATCATCAACCCTCCACACCTCTGACTATCCTGCCAAGAGAGACGTAGTGCCTGGACTTGAATAGCATCATCTGACTCTCGGAATGAGCCTGTCTCTTCCATCTCTAGCATCTACAGTATGACTCTATGATCATAGTCATAAATCACCTCCAAGACAAAAGGCATGCAGCCGCCCATTCTGTACGGCTCAGGCTGTGGAGCTAAACATCAGTAACAGCAAACTACACACGCGCGTGCACACACACACACTCACATACACACATATAGATTCTAAGGCCAGAAGGCACCACTGTGATCATCGAATCTGCTCCCCCTCCCCCGCTTGTATAGCTCGGGCCATGGAACTGCTCCAAAATAATTCCCGGAGCAGATCTTTTAGAAAAACATCCCATCTTGATTTAAAAACTGTCAGTGCTGGAGAATCCACCACAACCCTTGGTAAATTGTTCCAGTGATTAATTACACTCGTACTCTTAGGGGAACACGTCTCACCTCATTGCTGCTAATGCATCTTCATTTAACGTACAGGGAGATGTCACTGAGGTTGCACCAGGAGAGGAGGAGGTTGTTTGCAAGGATTGCAAGCGAAGGGGGGAAATTGATGGGCAGAATATGAGAGCAAGCGCGATTTGCCTTTGGTGATCACAGCATTTAGAAGCGAAGGGACAATCTGCTGTAGGGCAGAAATGCCTGCAGATCCCTCCGGGAATCAATTAGCGGAAGGCAGCTCCCAGGGAGCCCCATTGCTGCACATTGGTGCTACAGAGCATCTCAGGGAAGAAATAGTGAGAGAAAGAGGAAAACGTGAAAGCTGTGGCACTCCCCGTGGATGTTGGTTGTAGCCCCTCCTTAGCCATACCACCTCTGGCTGTGATCTCAGCCGGTCGCGCATCAGGTCTGGTCAGGTCAGTAGCTGGATTGGAGACGACAAAGGAAACCTCTGTGTTGCGGGAAGTGGTGTCACTTTGGCCTCTGAGCCAGTAGTGAACTCCTGCCCCCGAAGATCGTCAGGAGACGCTGCACTGGTGGGCTCGCCAGCTTTTGCAGATGGCAATAACCTGAGAACTTTGAATGTGGTCATTAAAGAAACCCCTGGGACTTTCCCCCCAAAGTTTGAGCTGTTACCCCCGTTTCCTGGTCAAATTCCAGTGGGGTAACAGGCTGCCAACCTAGATGTCAGTGTCGTTTATTCCAGATTTACGCAGGGGTAAATGAAAGCAGAACCTAGCTTTCCACGTAGAAGAGGTGAAAAGCAGCGTAAGTATTCCCTAGGGCTGGCAGGCTGGTATTACAGAGGGCTTGCCGAAGCACCATTTTTGTACTGACTTCGTTGAAACAGCGTTACCCTCCAGTGCGGACGCAGTTACACTGGTACAACGTTGTGTCACTGGTTTAGCTTGTGTCAGTACATTAACCAATGCAGATGCTGCAACCGCTCTTTTAATACAGGCCAGAGTCATGTTCGTTGTTTTTTGGTTTTACCTGAAACCTTTCTGTTTTTTTATGATCATAGATCGGCGTCTAAGAACCCATAGCACCCAGTGGATGTTTGTAAGTGGGGTATGTTAAAAGGCCAGAGAGGGATTGGGGGGTTTTTCCCCTAGGAAGAATTCGCTTATTATAAATAAAGATGTTGTGGCAGACGGCAGAGCCACCAATCCGGATTGGGCTCCCATTATGCTGGGCACTTTATAAACAAATAAGATGACACGGCTCTGATCCAAGGAACTTACCATCTCTTGTCTCTACAGAGCGTCCCATTGGCATCGGCGCTGGCACACAGCCGTGCCTTTCTTCGGGCTGCGTTTGACCTAGGAGAGGCGTAAATGGAACCGATTTGTGCACAGGTGATAAAAGGTGTTTGAGGCAGTCACTGCAAATTCGGATTAAACCATTTTAAAAGCCCCTGAACTTCAATTAATTGTTTGGCAGGTAATTGTCCGGCCTTTAGGAACAAACCAGGGCCGGTTGGATGAATCTCACACACGAGTCAAAAATAGCCTGGCCAGAAGGTGGCAGCACTTTCTACATCACTCTTTGGCCGTGGAGTTTTTTGGTGGTTCTGAATTGAATGTGTGTGTGTGAGAGAGAGAGAGAGAGAGAGAGAGAGAGAGAGAATGACCCTGTGTGCAGCAAGCAAGGTTTAAAATACACAGTCTGCAGCTTTGGGGCCCATGGGAAGAATCCTGGGGGGGGAGACTGTTACAACGACCTCGCTGCATATTCAGCATGTTCTGCATGGGTGAGGCCTGCCACGTGCCACCGTGTTATTATGGCCCCATTGGGTGCCTCTCTTAAATGTCCAACCCAAATCAGTGCGGGTCAGCGTTCCAAAATATACCCGGGGCTCTCCGCCTGGCCGCCCCCCACACCCCATTGAACATGCCTGAGGCGCAGCCTCGGCTGGCCTTTCCAGTTACATTCCTCCACCAACATATTCTCGCTCGCTCGCTCTGTGTCGCTAATAATATCACTACAGATTAATTGGCACTAATACAAATGTACACAGCTCCATAAAAAGATGTCACCTCCCGCACAATGGGAACCAGGGCTGGTTGCATATTATCTCTGCACGGCAGGCATGTAATTCACTCCTCTGGAAAACATTCTATTTATTCTGTTACATTATAACAATCTCTCTGCAAACATGACTTGAGCAGGGAAAAACGCACGCGCGCTCACACACACACACACTCAAACACACACACACACACACACACTGCAGCTAGCCTTGCTGTCAGAACCATTATCTGTGGTTACTGTCCCTAGTGAATGCTCAGCACCAAAGTCTGCAAGATCAGCTGCACCTTGATAAACATAATTGGAGCCAGTTAGCTGCTCTGGCCCATTGGCAGGATTGGGCCGCCCGCTGCGGAGACTGGCACGGAGATTACCCTACCTGAGCCCCATTAGGTGCCGGGAGTCAGAGGGGTTTGGGAACACGAGGCGTTGGAGGGGGTCTATCACAGTCATGCAGAACCCCCAGGAGTTGGACTTTGGCTCTGGTAAGAGGCACTTGTCCAAAGCAGCTGCAGCTTCATAGGCCTTGGGGAGCTGATAGGCCTTGGTGTGATGCCAAAAGTGAGCTGGGCCAATTAAAAGGCCCCTGGCAAGGCATGTACAATTCTAAGGAATAAAACCTGTTTCATTATGTCAGGGTGTGTTTTCCTCCATGGTGCACGCTCACTGGTTTGGTCTTGCAGGGTTGCTCTCGGGAGTACCAGGCTCTGGTTTGTCATTGTTGGGTTGCTTGTGCGTACTGGGATGTATTCACACTGGTTGAGGATTTTAGGACTGGTTCGTTATTGTAGGGTCGCCCACAAGCACGGGGCAGTGCACGTTGACTCACAATTACAGCATTGTTCACGCACGCTGGGCTCCACATTGTGCTTTGTTTTTGTAGGGATGCTTCTGACGGCAGCGCTCTGTGGCTGTTTTGTTATTCTAGGGTTGCTCATCGATATGGTTGCCATTGATTTAAAACAAAGAGCAAGCCCCCAAAAACAACATTTTTGGAAAGAAAAGCCACAATGCATGGATTTTGAAAACAGGTTCAGAATGACCCAGTAGGGCAAATGTTTAGCCTATTAACCTCCAATTAATATACACTCATGGGCGAGAAGGCAGCAAGGCCCCAATCCCGCAAAGTCATGCTTAACTTTACTACCATGAGTGATCACAGTGAAATCAATGGGCCTACTCCAAGTAGTAAAGTTAAACATGTGCACAAGTCTTTGCAGGATCCAGGCCAAAATAATAGTAGAAGGTATAATGGAAACCCAGTCTTACACTCACCTTCGACCCTCAGCTGGTCCTCCCTTCGCTCACGGCTGGTAGAAGTAGGCCCATGCTGTGACAGTCCAAACAGCACAGATTCCTTGAAGCCATTTATCCCTGCATTTCAGTCCCAGAGCCAGCACTTTGTATCTGATTAGCCTCAGCCTTGTCCTCATCCTTGGTTAAGGTCGCTCATGTTTTCTCAGGTTGTTGTGACTGAACCAAAACAGTTCCGAAAGTGGAAGAGTTTCGTGTCTATATGAAAAGGAAAATATAGATAAGCGACACACTTTCTGCGTTCACTTTGCACTGGTGTAAGTGGAGTTACACTGTATTTACACCAGAGTGTGTACTGAATTTGGTCCATGGTCTATATGCATTTGCTGTATTGTCTGTGGGAACCTAGACTTTTCCCCAATTGATAAAGGTACTTCCCCTTTCTTTCTCTCTCTCTGTCTCTCACATACTGCTGTATGAACACAAACCTCAGCAGCTGCGTGGTTTTTGTTTCTGTTGTACTCAACCAAGCAATTTCTCTCATCGTCTGTCAGGGAAGACACAAGCGTAAGCAACCAGGCAAGGTGCTCAGTAAATAATATTACCTTTGTGCATTTATTTCTGAAATTATCTAAATGTATATGGAAATTGGCCACTGCCAATTGGGCTTCCGTCCTTCCAGTATGCTCCTTACCTTCACCATGGTGCTCCGAAGGTCTGACACCGCGGCTGTAGAGAGATTCTAGCCCCTTCTGATACAAAGTAAAGATGCTAAATAGAATTTTCTAAAGAGGATGGCCTGATTCTCCTCTCCCTTTCGCCATTATACCTCACGCCCCCGCCTTTGGTGGCATTACCCCTGATTGATAATGAGCTGGTGCAGAGGACAATCGAGCCCCACGGGTGAGAAGCTCACATGAGCCCCAATCTTGCAAAGATTTACACATGTGCTCAACTCGACACACGTGAGTAGCCCCACTGCTGTGTGTAAGTTGTGGCAGGATTGAGACCACAGCACCTGCCTGAACTGGAAGGAGATCTATCAGCCCTGCAGTTTAATGGGAACCTACAACCAGCAAGACAAGAAACTGAACTGAAATGTGCAGAATAATATAGACAAACACTGACTATGTGCTGCCCAGGCTGCTTAGGGTGACTGGCCCCTACCAATCTGGTAGCAAAATTGACAACTGCAGTGGCCGTGAACCATTCTCCACAGCAAGATCTCCCTCCGCCCCTTGGAACTCTTCCTAATTCCTAACTTAATTTATTCTGACATCCTCACGGCGAGCTTGACCTCTTTCCTGGAATCATGTGGTGCTTAAAACTCATTATTGAAACAGGATGTTAATTAAAAACCCTTAAAAAAAAAAAAGAAGAGCGTTGATCAATGTCAGCAAGTCTTGCCGTGCTGAGCATTTGCATGCTGGACTGGAGATAGCAGTGACTACAGTCTTTCAGTTCTTCTCCGATAATGCCAGGAATCCACATACCCTGTCATCTCCTTGCAAGATTACCATTGTGCGCATAGCTGTACCATATATACCCCAAAAGCCAGGAGCCAACCTCACTGATGATTGAAGTGAGGACTCCCAAAAGGCCCTCGAAGCATGTCTGTTGAATATGCTGAATTTGACTCCAGTTCAAAGGCTGCTTGCAAGCAGCAATGCCAGGGACAGGAATTTCAAAGGAAAATGGGATGCACTGGGTGCTCATTTGCATGCCCGTTACCCAGAATGCTCTCTAACCCAGTTCACAGCTATTTCCGGACAGCACTGGCATCTGAGCTCTGGGAACAAATTAACATCTGGGCTCTGCCTGCAGTTACTTTGCTGTGTGTTTTAGGAGGTAATTGGTCACTTTCCCCCTTGTGCATCCTGTTGCAACACAAGGCTCACACAATGAGCAGACCATGACGTTTTTTCCCTGTACAACAGAATTTTATTTTTCAACCTCTTGGTGTATTTAGAGTTGTTTGCAGAGAGGCACAGTATGCTGAAAAGGGTAATTGCTGGATATGGGAATAATCCGAAAAGGATAGGGGATGTAGGCAGTGGCTGGACTGAATTTTTTTTAAATGTGGTTTTGAATTGTATTGTACGTATGCTTAGGGCTTTGGGGAGGTTCGTTTCATAGAATCACAGCAATGTCGGGCTGGAAGGGACCTCGAGAAGTCATCAAGTCCAGAACCTGGCGCTGAGGCAGGACCAAGTAAACGGGTGTTTGTCCCACCTGTTCTTAAAATCCTCCAATGAGGGGATTCCACAACCTCCCTTGGAAGCCGATTCCAGAGCGTAACTATCTTTATAGTTAGAAAGTTTGTCCTAAATCTAACCTAAATTTCTCCTGCTGCAATTAAGCCCATTACTTCTTGTCCTGCCCTCAGTGGACATGTGAACAATTGATCACAGCCCGTAATATATTTGAAATCTCTTATGAGGGTCCTCCCTCAGTCTTCTTTTCTCAAGACTAAACATACCCAGGTTTTTTTAACCTTTCCTTTTCTAAAGCTAAAGCAAGTTATATAAAATAGGGTTTCCTATTTGCCGGGCTAAAACCTCACTTGTTCGAGTGGTTTGATCAGGCCTGGGAGTCAGAATTCTTGCGGTCTGTTCCCACCTCTGTCACTGACTCACTGTGTGACTTTGAACAAGTCATGTTGCCTTGCCATGCCTCAGTTTCCCATGTGTAAAATGAAAGCAATAGTGCTTCCTTACCTCCTACGGCTATTGCAAGTATAAATCCGTGGGAGAGGCACAGACAAGCCTACAGTAGTTCCCAGCCCTTAAGGCTTGGATGGTATAACTGAATTCTGAACAATGGCAGATAAACAACTGATCTGAGACAAAAACGATGTGCCAGCATTGGTTGGATGTGCCAGGCTGTGGAGCTAAAGACAGACATAGGCCCAGAACCCACCTCTCGCCCATTGATTTCAATGGAATCTGGGCGCTAGGACTTACTGCAAAGAGTTGACAATCCAAATCTTATTTGAGGGAAGATGATGAGCAAGGGAAGGGGACAGGGAGAGAGGACAAGGGTTATAACAAGATGGGTGGGGGGGGCATTTATTCCTTTGTGGATGGTGGTGCCAATTACTTCAGGCATCAGAGATTATTTCGCCCTTGCTGTTAAACTCCACTGTCACTGATGTGGGGGGAACACCCCGGAACTCCCCAGACTCCCATCCCAGCCCCCCAACATCCCCTGGGGGCACCTGCGGCTTCCTAGCCTAGGCACCCAGCCCGCTTCCTTCTCCCACGGCTCAGCCTCCCCAGCGGATCGCCCGCGCCCTCCTCGGCCCCCCACCGCCCGTTTCTCCCGGCTCTGCTCCATTGGAGCATCCCCTCCGCTCCGGCTGCAGGGCTCGCCCCAGAGCCCGCCCACCCCGCCACAGCGTGTCCACCCCATCCGGTGGGCGTGCCCAGCGGGAGGGCGGCGGCCTATGGGCGGCCGCCGTTCCGAGCGGCCGGGGAAAGCCCCGCCCCGCATGGAACGTTCAGCGGGTTTGATACATTTCAGGTTCCATTGAGAAAAACCCGAGACGGACCCTAGTGGCCGCCGGTGGGAGCCCGGGTTCCCCCCTCCCCGCCAGCGGGACGGTGCCGAGACACAAGCTGGGAGCCCGGGGCCCGTCTCCCCGCGCCGGGGCTCCGCACCCTCCCTCCCCAGCCCTGGGAGCGCCTGGCGGGCATGAGAGCCGGGTGCCTGCCACCCTCCCGAGTTGCCATCGACCTGCCGCCGTCCGAGCAGCCGGAGCAGGGACCGGGCACGCCGACTGCCGAGCAATGTCCAGGAGGAAACAGAGCAACCCCCGGCAGATCAAACGTGAGTGCCAAACTTTGCCCCCCCCCGCTCCCCCCCCCAGAGAGAGGGAGCCTGAGTCCCAGGCCCGCCAGTTTGTGCCCCTGGGTCGCCCCTTCCCCTCCCGCCCAGCCACCAGCTGTTAGTGACCCTGGGTCGCCCCTCCCCCCAGTCACCGGCTGTCAATACACCTGGGTCCTCCCCCCTTCCCAATCCCTTGCAAAGGGGTTCCTAGAATCACAGAAGATCAGGGTTGGAAGGGACCGCGGGAGGAGGATTCCTAGCCCCCCCCTCCCCAGCACCAGCTGCGGGTGCCCGTGGATCTCTCTTCCCACCGCTGGTCTGTTTCCCAGACTCTCCTACACGGACCGTGCCCCAATTCACTTCCCTGGGCGAAGGGAGCCTGTCCTCCTCCTGCCCCATGCAGAGCTGCTGGGGGCTGTGTTGGGGGTCGTTAAACCACGAGATTTCCAAGCCTCTAACAAGCGGAGCGGCGACAACCCTGACAGTCAGGAGGCGAATTGAGGAGAGGCGGCTCCGGTGGGACTGATCCCTAGTGAGCCTGGCAGGTCTAGACCCTGCTCGGGTCTAGTCTTTGTCACTTTCCTCCCCTCCCCTCCGGTGCATTTTCGTGTGCTCCTCTGGGCGTCCTGCATTCTCCACATCACCTCTTGCCTCCCCTCCGTGGGTGCTGGTGGTGTGCTGCAGGGCTGGCTGTTTGCACAGGGACCTGTAATCTAATATCCACACAGGGCAGAGTTGTAGTGTGTGTGTGTGTGTGTATGCTGCTGGCACTGCGTGGTCCAATTAGGCTGGTCAGGATTTCTGCATGTGGTTACAGAAGTTTGTGTCCGGGTTGTCTATTTATTTTCTTTCAGTGCCCCCCCCCTCCACCTTTCTCCTTCCCCTCTCTCTCCTTCCACAGAGATGTTTCAGCCTGATACAGCCGCCACTGATCAGAGCTGAGATAAAGCTTTAAAATATTCCATTCAGCAAGTCCCATCCTGATAAGATCGCTCTGTCGGGACGGTCTGAAATTGTGATCTTATCTGTGTTTGACTCACATCCATTGCATTAAAAAAGCCTCATCGAGGGGGACTTTTGAAAAATGTGATGCAAAGTATTTGGAGATCTTGAACTGGGATCATCTTATCGCAGATCTGCTCGCTGTGCTGTGCATATTGCTTTTTAAAAATGCCTTTGCAAACCTTGTAACCAAAATGTGCCCTGGTTCCCCCCGACCCTCCCTCCCTTTTACCGTGGGGAGCCCCTGTCCATCCCACCTCATTCTGCAACCACAATCAGATTTGGGAGAACTGATAAAGTGTTCTGATTAAAAGTTGCCATTGGATTGCTTTGTATTTCTGGCTCTGTCCAAGTTTCCCCTGGCTGATGATAATGCCTCTGGATTATCATTCTTCCCGAGATCCAAATTGATCAACCAAGGAGAATCTGATTTCAGGTCTGGCAAAGATGAAAGAGATTATTGTTGCAGATTCTTGGGAAATTCTATAAACTGCTGGAACTTTTCCACTGACAGGTTTAGCGACTTTTTTCTTTTCTCCTGATCTAAACTGGTGATCAGGCAGAGATGTTGGGGATAAAATTGGCCATCATGTGATAATATTGCTTTATCTTTCTCTTGAAATAATTGCAATGTTGCGTTGCATCTACCTGTTTGCCTGCCTGGGGTGATTCTGCTGATAAGGCTGAACCAGACCTTTACAGCTATGGAAGTTAAAAATAGTTACTTTCAACTTCTGTCTGACTTTAAAAAAAGTTTCATCCAACTTCTGTTGCTTTCTTTTTGCAAACCTTGCTGGTCAAGAAATATCACCTTCTTGGTGGCATTAATCAAATGGCCGGGCTCCTATGTAACCATCCCATTTTAATTAGCTGAAGTGACTATAGAAGCTAGTGGCAGCATCTCTGCATTGAACACTCAGCTGCTGAAATAACAATGCTGATCTTTTTCTTGATAAGTATTTCAGTATGTGGGATCTGCACTCGTTTGTGACAGGAAGTGAGTGCCCTTCAGGTCTGCCAAGACTCCACTGAGGAGGGTACATATTAATAGCATGCAAATTTGTCCTCCAGCATAGATCTGTTGCCAGACTTTATTTTAAACTTTCCATCCAGTTTGTCTGCGTGAGTTGTTAGGTCTCGGTGAACCACTGTTGTGCATTTGTTCTCAGCTCCTTTCTTGTCACCTCTGCAAGACGTACTCTGCTTAATAAAGGAGTAAAAGGTGATCTTAAGATGGATTGTGATGTTTGCCAGGATGGGCAGCGTTCTGAATGCATTAGCTGTACTGAAGGCTGCTCTATCTCCTTCCTCTTCTGCTTTCTTCAGAGATATGAAGAAATGATAAAGTGGGAGGCTGATCTCAGGCTGATGGTGATGGCCAAAACTGATTAAAAGCTTGGAACCCTTCCTGTATGTGTCAACATGAGAACAGTCATTAGAGATGTCTAGTGCTGCGAGAACGGCTTTCTGCTGCCTGTACTGCACTCTCCTGAGGAGGGAAAAGTATGCATGAATCAGGGGTCTGGTAACTAGACTCCTATAATGTACAAACGGGACCCGTTTCCATGAAGTCTATACTTACATCTGCTCAGCTGAAGCATTAAAACCTCCCCCAGATTCTTATCTGCTTATTTTATTTTTCCTCTGTGCTTCTCTGTTCTGCTTTTTTCAGCTTGATGTGAAATGCAGATAACTCAGAAGGGAGATCTCGGGGAGCGCATGTGATTGCCAAAAGTGATAAGACAAAGATCAGATGCTGGACTATATTTAACCAACTGTTGGTTTTTTTTTAATGCTGAATGCTTTTTAATTTAACAAGCTCCTTAAATCCTACAATGCGAACAACTGCGTCCTTGGCCTGCCAGTCCGGAGTTGACAGGAAGGGCCAAAATACTACAGCTTCTTGGCTTGCAGCATAACACTTTGGGAAAAGTGGGCTAGTGGCAGGCATCCTGTGAAGCATCCGTTAGAATTGCTCTATAAGGGGCATTAGAGAAAGGTGCTAGCAATGTCTGCTTTCGTTCTCCCCAGGGTCGTTTTGGCCTGGTTTATGCTTAGATGACATGTGGAGTTAAGGCATTAAAAAAGTTGATTGTAACTAGGAACTGATGCTAGTTCGCATACTTGATGACAATGCCCTGTGCATTATATATATTGTATAGAGAATCCTTCTGCTGAGTGCTGCTTGAGTTGCTGTGCTTGTCACTGCTAGATTTTGGGGTGGGTGGCACCAGATCAGGGAATTAATCTGATTCCATTAGTGATGAAGGCTGTATTTCTCTCCCTCCCCCGCCATCAGTATTTATCAAAGACTATGAAAATACAGCAAGCCCAGATGCAGCTGCCCTGCTCTTTCTTTTCTGCGTGTCTTTTGTTCTGCTGTTAGATGTGAATGGCTGATAAGAAGCAGGGAGCTGATCTCAAACCTAGATAGCCTGTTACATTTATTAACTTCAAACATGGGAGTGTGGGCACATATATAAAATGAGTGAACCTTTTGGCAGCTGTGTGTTCCTGTAGTTACAGTTCTGGCTTTTTAGATCAGGGAAACTGATAAACAAAGAGATTGATCTCATGTTGCTGATGTGGCTGTGTGTGTCTTTTTTTTTTTATTATTATATTTTTTTTACATTAACTTGAAGTGAAAATTCTCACAGTCATTGCACGGGCCTGCCTGTTTTTTCCCTTTCTGGTTTGCTCTTGGCTAAGTAGATCTGAATTCCTGATAAGCTCTGGGGCCTGATCTCCATACTGATAAAGATTGCCAAGTGAGATAAGGGCTTCTTATCTCTACCAACCAGACTGGAGCAGGATTTGCTACAATAACAAACACTGAAAAGAGGAGGCGAAAGGGCTCCAACAATTTGTTCCATTGCAAATATGATTAAGGCTGGCTTTTTAATTATCTCATGGGGGTGGCCTGCATTTACACGTATTTTATGGAGTGCTTGTGTGGAAAAAAATGAGTTTAATTTAGAAGATTTCTCTTTGGTGTCTTTTATCAGTTACAGATGTTGCATGAGTTTGAAGAAGGCTGACTTACTTTTTCTTTTTTGATCGCTATCTCCCAGGCTGCTACGCTACGTGTAGCAAAAATGTTAAAAGGAAAAAATATAGCACAATCATATATATATATATATATTTGTGGATATTCTTTAATTGCTAATAGATGGTGCCAGATAGCAAGTGTGCTCTACATTGTTTAGACTGAGCTTGTTCTGGGCTGAGTGTTTTGTGTGTGTGTTTCATTTGTTTGGCCTAGATATCTTTATAATTCACGAGCCTGATTCTGTAGACCCTTACGCAAGTAAGGAACGATGCAAGTAGCTCCACTGGCTTCAGTGGGATACAAATAAGAGTTAGACCAGTGAGTAAAGCTTGTGGAATTGGGCCCCGGGGGTCAGAACTCTATTAGTGGGGGAAAGTGGGGTGATCTGGTGGGTTTTTTTTTTTATTTGATGGGGGAGCATTGGCGTATGGAGAATAAGGGCTGCCTTTACTCATAAGGGTCCCTGTGGCCCCAGACAAGTTACCCTGCTGAAGTGCGTGTGATTACTGGGAGCTAGCAGGAGTGGGCTCTTACGCTCAATAGCCCTGACAGTAGTCCTTCACTTGCACGAGGAAAGATTTCTCATAAACTTTTAAGGATTACTCCTATGGCAAGGTTTTATAGGATTGGGCCTTCCCCGATAAACACATTCACACGCACTATAGCTAGTTCTGGAAAATGGAAGCGAACTGCTTGTAATGGTTACAGTAGCCAGACTGGAGTCTATTTTTAGTTCCACTGCTTTAACCCCATGGCTTTTGATCCTCCCGCCTGCCTCTCTTACTCGGTCTGTTTGTTTTCTGTCTGAGTTAGTGTGTTCAGTAATATGCAAGTGGCTAATGCCCCCAGTTCTTGTGCTTCTCTGACGCTTCTACACTTCAAAGCCATTCTGGTGCCCCCAATTAGCAAGGCATTGTAGCCTTGTAGCAAGCCCTACTGCAGAGGACACCTGGGTTCTTTCCCCAACTCTGCCGCTGGTTCACTCTATGATCTTGGGTAAATTGCTTCTCCTCTGTGCCTCATTTTCCCCTTTTTACAAACGGGGCAAATAAAACCTAATCTCCCTGGAGGCTGTTCTGAGGCTTACTGAATGCTTGCAAAGCATTCTGGGATCCTCTGCTGGGTATTATGTAAGTAGCGTTACTTAGTTTATAATGTGTAACTGAGCGTAAATGCTAAACATGACGCAAATGGCCACTGGCCTAAATGAGAACTGTCCTCAGTGAATTCTTTGATTACTGTTAGGTAATGGAAGGCTCCCCCCCCCCCCCATCTTATTTTCTTTGTCTCCCTATCAAATAACTCTGGGCCAGGACCTCAGTTGGTGTGAATCGGTATCGCACCACTGAAGTCAATGGAGCGGAGCAGATCTGTACCAGCTGAGGCATGTGCAGGAGGTGCTACGCCCCTTGTCTTGTGAAACAGTGATACTCTGCCCTCTCCTGTAACTCCTCTTCTCCCGGGACCTGGAGGCTCTGTTTGTGCCACGTGCTTCATGGCTGCCGGGGGAGGTGAGTAGACCGTGGTGTGATGTGTGACCTGGAACACGGCGAGTTAGAGGCACCGTTGCTAATGCAACCCAGGCGCCCTGCTGTTGCCACTAGACTGCCACGCTGTGCCTGTAATCCATGCCTTCCCTTGAGATTGCGCCCCCGTCCCCTCTAGTCTGTCCAAAATGCAGCCATGAAAACGTTCTCCTAAGCCTGTCAGCCCCGCAATCACCGCCTCCCTTTCTCCGCGGCATCCAATTTCACTCTTCGCCCTCCCCTTCGGACCCATCTGAACCCCTCTGTTGTTGCATTGCTCTGAGCTGCCTCTGCTTCCCAGTGATGCCGGCCTCATGGACTGCTCCCACAGGTGGGTCTCCGCCTCCTTACAGGCCAGCCCCGCCCCTTTTGTGCCCCTGCAGGAAGTGAGCCAATAGCACGTGGGAAGGGATTTTCCGAAAGCGCTCGGGGCTGGCCTCGCTCGGCTCCTAGTGAAAGTAAAACCCTTGCTGGCTCCAGTGGGAGCAGCACTAGGCAATGCGCCCGCCTGGAAAATCCCAGCCCTGCCAGCTTCTAGTAAAGACAACGCACTTGGCAGAACCTCTTTCTCTTGCCTGCGTCTGAACGGGAATTCCATAGCTCCTGTCGTTGTTCCTCCTGCCCACCATTCATCCCCCGGTGCCTGAAACTTGGACTGTTCATGTACAGAGCAGAGACTGCCTCTGGAATGTGGCCTGTAGCACCCTCGTGGGCACTTTAAAATCGCCCATCTAATCGCTCTTCTCTCCACATGCAACTTGGCGCATCTCAGTGCAGATCATCCCTTCAGCGTCTCCCCCCGGGCCTTGTTGCCTCCTGGGGATAGGGTGGTAAAAAGAGGTTTAAAGGCAGGGGTGAAAGTAAGTTAAAGGACTTAGCGGTACCCCGGAGTCCTCGGGAGGGGCGTGGCCTCAACCGGAAGAGGTGGGGCCCTTAAAACAAGATTTAAAGGCCCCGGGCCCTTTAAATCACCCCCGGAGCTCCCAGCTGCAGAGGCGGCT
>NW_020698242.1:12135550-12239387 GCF_002925995.2 Terrapene triunguis
AAAAAAAAAAGCCGCGATCGGCGGCGGCAGTTCAGAGGCAGGTCCTTTGCTCCTAGAGGGAGTGAGGGACCTGCCGCCCCCGAATTGCCGCAGGTGCCGCCCCTCTCCCTTGGCCGCCCCAAGCACCTGCTTGTTAAGCTGGTGCCTGGAGCCAGCCCTGGCCGCCGCTACCCCAGGGCTCTGGCAGCGGGACTTGGGAGGCGATTTAAAGGGCCCTGGGCTCCAGCTGCTGCGGGGTGCCCCGAGCCCTTTAAATCACCAGCCTGGGGAAGCCGGTCAGGTCCGGCACGGTGTACCAGCTCTTGCTGGTACGCCGTACCGTACCGGCTTACTTTCACCTCTGTTTAAAGGGGAGGAAGGCCTGGACCGGATTGTCATGTCCTTGCTCCACAACTCACCTGCCGTTTCTATGGCAGCAAGACGGTCCCAGTACCGTTGATGGCACCTGTCAGAACCCTGAATGCTACAACCCATCTGCCCCAGAAAAGAATCGTCCTTGTGAAAACCATCGGTGGCTATTTCCTGCCAATGAAACTGTTCCACCTCATGCTTTTCTCACCCTGTCTCCATGCTGTCCCCTCTGCCTGCATCCCCACTCCATCCTAGAGTACCAAGTACCCGTGCATGCTCTTCTCTCAAATCCCCCCCTCGTTTCTTCCGCAGGCACTCGCCACCCTGGTAACCTGCTGTTGCCCATTTGTGATATGAAAAGGCACGAGGGAGGGTGGCCTTGTGGTTAAGCTACTGGACTGGGACTTGTGGGGTCTGGATAAAAATTCCCTGTTCTGCCACAGATTCCTTGTGTGACGTTGAGCAAATCTTTAGTCTCCCTGCACATCCCTTCTCCATCTATAAAAGTGGGGCGCTAATCCAGCCTTAGATTGCATAGTATCCACCATCAGGGGGCTTTGATTTCTCTTTGAACCCTCTAGGTGCTGTAAAACAAACCCACCAATGACAGGGAGCACTTCCCTCCGAGTTTCTTGGAGTGTCTTATGTTCATCTGCCTCGATTATTAACTCCTTTAGCTAGGTGGTATCTTTCCATCTTTGACAGCTCGTGTGCCGCAGATCACGCTGATCCATCAGAACATGCCCCCCTAGTGTCCTCGCTGGGTTGCTCCACTGCCACGTTTTGTGAATGGATTTTTTTCTAGGGCTGTCAAGCAATTAAAAAAATTAGTCACGATTAATCGCGCTGTTAAACAATAATAGAATACCATTTATTTAAATATTTTTGGATGTTTTCCACATTTTCAAATATATTGATTTCAGTTACAACACAAAATACAAAGTGTACACTGCTCACTTCATATTATTTTTTATTACAAATATTTGCACTGTAAACATGATAAACAAAAGAAACAGTATTTTTCAATTCTCCTCATACACGTACTCTAGTGCCATCTCTTTATTATGAAAGTGTAACTTACAAATGTAGATTTAGTGTTACATAACTGCATTCAAAAATAAAACAATGTAAAACTTGAGAGCCTACAAGTCCACTCAGTCCTACTTCTTGTTCAGCCAATTGTTCAAACAAACAAGTTTGTTTACATTTGCAGGAGATAATGCTGCCCGCTTCTTGTTCACAAGGTCACCTGAAAGTGAGAACAGGCATTCTCATGGCACTGTTGTAGCTTACGTCACAAGATATTTACATGCCAGATGCGCTAAAGATTCATATGGCCCTTCAACCACCATTCCAGAGGACATGTCTATGCTGATGATGGGTTCTGCTCGATAACGATCCAAAGCAGTGCGGATCGACGCATGTTCTTTTTCATCATCGGAGTTAAATGCCACCAGCAGAAGGTTGATTTTCTTTTTTGGTGGTTCAGGTCCTGTAGTTTCTGCATCGGAGTATTGCTCTTTTAAGACTTCTGAAAGCATGCTCCACACCTTGTCCCTCTCAGATTTTGGAAGGCACTTCAGATTCTTAAACCTTGGGTCGAGTGCTGTAGCTATCTTTAGAAATATCACATTGGTACCTTCTTTGTGTGTTTTTCAAATCTGCAGCGTAAGTGTTCTTAAAATGAACAACGTGCTGAGTCATCATCCGAGACTGCTATAACATGAAATATCTGGCAGAATGTGGGTAAAACAGAGCAGGGGACATACAATTCTCCCCCGAGGAGTTCAGTTAATTGACTCATTAATTTTTAACGAGCGTCATCAGCATGGAAGCATGTCCTCTGGAATGGTGGCTGAAGCATGAAGGGGCATACGAATGTTTAGCATATCTGGCAGGTAAATACCTTGCAATGCTGGCTACAAAAGTCCCATGCAAATGCCTGTTCTTATTTACAATGTCACCAGAAAGTGAGAAGTGAGCAGCATTATCTCCCGTAAATGTAAACAAACTAGTTTGTCTTAGCGATTGGCTGAACAAGAAGTAGGACTGAGTGGACTTGTGGGCTCAAAAGTTTTGCATTGTTTTGTTTTTTAGTGCAGTTATGTAACACAAAATCTACATTTGTAAGTTACACTTTCATGATAAAGAGATGGCACTAGAGTACTTGTATGAAGTAAATCGAAAAATACTGTTTCTTTTGTTTATCATTTTTACAATGCAAATATTTGTAATAAAAAATAATATAAAGTGAGCAGTGTACACTTTGTATTCTGTGCTTTCATTGAAATCAATATATTTGAAAATGTAGAAAAACATCCAAAAATATTGAATACATTTCAATTGGTATTCTTTTGTTTAACAGTGCGATTGAAACTGCAGTTAGTCATGATTAATTTTTTTGCGTTAATCACATGAGTTAACTGCGATTAATCGACAACCCTAATTTTTTTCCCCTTGGCACCAGTCGCTGCTGCACTCGTGGTGCTCAGTACGGCCTGTCCGGGATGTCTCTGTCTGAAGAGGAAACATTCTCCTCCGCTTTGAACAAATTAATAAAATTGGCAACTGCTTAGTTCTTCCTAAGAAGCCACTAGAGTGACTGGGGAGTATTGCAGACCAGCTGTTGGACTCTCCTCCTGTCTTAACTTCACAGTTCTATCAGTGATGTGCCTCTATTATGCCCACCCGTGTTTACTTAGTTACACTGAAAGTGGAGGAAACTGACCGCAGTTGGGCACAGCCCATTTCTTCACACAGGGTTTTGGCTGTGCGGTGCCAGTGGCAGAACCTGTCTTATGGCATGCCAAAGCACATGTCCTTTTTTGGTTTCGTGGCAGGAGCTCTGCGGGGATGATACAGGAAAGGTGGCAAGTTTGGCGAATTAGAGCAGCGGATCTAGCATTTGACGGCTTCCAGGGCCCATGGGGAGGACGCGCTCGCGTTATTTTTTTGTCTGACGTCCGATGGCACCTGATGATCACCAGAGGGGTTCTCAGACTATACTTTAGCTCTCTGCCCTATTTCACTGTGCAGCCTTCCACCTCCAGGGCTGGAGGAAGGAGGCCTCTCGTATTCTCTCACCTGCCCCCCTATATCTTTCACGTCCCATAAAGAATTTCTCACTTACCTGTCTTGCATCTAAAGCAGGGGGCCTAGTGGTGCGAAAGTGATAGCAGCTTGCTGGGAGACAGAGAGCTGCTATGGACTTGCACCTACAAACACACCCCGTGGTGCTTTCCCTCTTAAACCAAATGCCCACAGTCGTCACAGTTGCTTGTCATTGTTTCTCCCTTGAGAGATCAAGAGAAATCCCTTGTCATTGTGCTCACCAGCCACTGGTGCAATAGTCAGCGTGCGCCCTGGGTTGTTAGAACCCTTTAGTCGTGGCAGGCTGCCCTCTGGATGAACTGGAGGGCCACTGAGGGCCAAAATTCAAGGTTCGGTTGCCCCAGATCCAAAGCCCATTGGCATTGCTGGACGAGGCCGTGGTTTCTCTCACCTACACAGTGGAAGAATCCCCCTTCAGCCAAGTTGCCAGCTGATCAGCCAGGAGGTGGAAAAAAGTGATATTTCCCCCCAGGACGTTGCAGTCCTGATTATGCAGAGATAGGGTGACCAGATGTCACGAATTTATTGGGACAGTCCCGTTATTTGAGGCTTTTTCTTATATAGGCACCGATTACCCCCACACACACCCCCTGTCCCGATTTTTCACATTTGCCATCTGGTCACCCTATGCAGAGAAGGTAACTTGATGATACAGGCTGTCCCTGCTCTCTGCAGAGAAGGCATGAATGGATTAATTCTCCTAACACCCCTGTGAGGTCAGGAATTATAATCCCTATTTTGCAGAGCAAGGGAGTGACTTGCCCCATTCCATGAAGGCAGTTACTGGCGGAGCTGGGAACAGACCAGAGCTCCCCAGCCTGATGCCCGAGTGCACAGAACCTAGGCTCGACAAAAATCGAAGCACTAAAATGAGCAAGAGACAAAGGAAATCTGATCCAATTCAGACTGCGTCCGTGCAGGTGGCAAACTGCCTCTGTTTCACAGAGCCCCAGCAGCTTGTGTATGTGATTCCCGATTGCAAACAAGAACTCCGTTTAATCACAACTTTGTTTTCTGATTAAAATGAACCTTCTGGAGTGGGAGGGGCTTGTAGGTAGTCCGGAAGGATAAAACTTCCCGGACCTCAAACATGGGATTAAATTGGTTAACAAACCGGACAGGAAGAAGCAGACTGCTCCTTTTTCTATGTGTTGAATGAGGCACTGTTGGGACACATTTGGCTTAAAATGTAGGTGTGTTGTTTTTTTTAAGCTACAAAATGAAATATAAAGATTATCCACCTGTTGAAAATTTAGGCCCCTGTAAGGCATCACAAATTGGGTACACCAAGTGACTCGTTGCTTCTGAAAATCTTGGCCCTTGGGAAGCTTTGTTTAAGGGTCTCCTACCATGTATGAGAGCCAAATATTACATCCTGGGGGCTAGTACCTCAGACTTTGAAACTGAAATTGACTAGAAACCGACTAGTCTGTCTGAATTGTCTATGAGGCGAGAACTGAAAAAGGAAGCAAACAGTGTAGATAGTGAAGAACAGCAATTTAATGGGGAAACAACATTAGTAGGGAAACTTTGTGGGGTTTTTTCACTGACTTGATTTAAAACCAAATCAAACTGTCGTCTTCCCCCCCCGGCCGCCTTTTTAAAAAAAAACCTGTAAAATTCGTTGTGGTTCCTGGAGCTGTTTTCCCAGGGCTTTCCTCTGTGTTGAGGTGTTTCAGTTAACCGGGCTGCGTGGGAGACCTTGACTCCGGAACCAGTGATATTTGGTGTGTCATCTTGAAGCCCCAGCTCCTGGAATCCTGTGATCATACAAGCCTCATAGCTTTCACTTGACAGTTTCTCACCCTTATGGTGGTGGAGGAAAGCTTGAAAATGTGCCCAGGGTGTTCCCCGAAGAGTCCAACACCCAAAGGCAATTAAAAAAGACCCCACGTTTATCACTATGTTAAAAACAAATGTACTTGACTCGTGATTTTTGAACACTGGAGACCGACAAGACAGACCTCCTGATTTATATTTCTCTTGAGTTCAAGTGTTTCCGTGGTAATGAAGTTCCGCCTTTGGCTCACTGCAGCAGTAAAGACTCCTCGCTGTTCCTGTAGCAACATGTTTTTTTGGAAGGGATGAAATGCTGAAAGGAATGTAACTGTTGACCTTGGGCTGGAATAGGGTTAAGGAGTGTATATGTGAGTCACTTCAGATAACAGCCTTCCACTGCTTTTTTCCTCCAAAATAATTCGTTATCTCCTCGCTCTCACATCAACATATTTCTGTGACATCTCCCATTCAGCAGTGTAGAAAGGAAATGTGTTTCTCTAATTTGTTAATCTGATATATTATTTTTTTAATCTCGCATGGCCAGCCCATCGATTATTTTTTTTTCATTAAAAAGAAATGAGGCCCCTCTTCGCCCCCTCCCCCAAAGTGAGAATTGCGTTGAGTTATGAATCAAAATTGCTGTAACAAACTGGCTAATGCGTACATGTAGCACTGCCCATGACTGGCTGGAATAAGAGCTGGGTCCTAGACCCCGTATGGCGAATAGAGATTTTCCTTCACCTTGCGTGGCAGGGGAATGTGCTATTGGAGCAAGAAATTCAGAGATCTGTCCCCACAGCGGTGATGTGGTTGAGGGTAGCAACAGCCACCAAGATTTATTTAACATCATTATTATTATTATTATTATTATTATTCGTTTATTATCACCATGGATTTGCTGAGACTGCAAGTTGCGGGGAACGTGGCTGTAGAGAACCCCTGTCAGCAGGCAGCTTCCTGGATCATCTTGACGCCTTGTGGCAGGTACGCTACCATGCCAGCAGCGACTCTTGATTGCTGGGAGTGGAATAAGAGGGCTCCCCAAGATTTAAAACCTAATATCCTAGCTACTCTGGCTTCCAGCCCCATGAAAAGTGACCTAAATGTGCTCCGATCTGTGCAGCTCAAAGGTAGGCAGGTGCATAGGACAGTGTGTGGGGGGGGAGACTTTGGCCATAGTTGGTTATTGCCCTTCTGAGAGAGATCGGTTACAGAGAATTTGTGTGTGTATGTGAGAGAGAGAGAGAGAGAGAGAGCGCCAGCGCACTTGTGGAGGCTGCAAAGTATGCTGGGATGTGGCACTTCCTAAATTGCATCTCCAGGGTCCCTTCTCTCGGGCTCACGTTCTCTCTGTGGACCCAGCCCTGCATTTTGTTTGCAGGCCGTTGTCCTGTTGAGCGGAGCGAGAGGGCCGCCTCTCTGGGATGTGGCACCGGGTTCTCTGTGCGTGTCTCTCGCTCCCCCGCAGACGCGCTGCGGCGTGCAACTCACGTGCTGAAGGGTGAGGCCTGTGCCATGGTGCTGCTTTCGGTGGTAAGCTCGAAAGCTGAAGCTGGTGGCAGACACGCTCCCTACAGCCCAGTTCTGCCCTCGGGCGGAAGTCCCACAATGTTTCCTTATGGTGCGAGGGCCTTAGCTCTGCTGCTGGCTGTGGTAGCATTGGGCCCAGCAGCTCGCTGAAGGAAGCCCTTAACTAGCAGCAGAAAGGACGCTGCTGGCTAACCCTGCTGAATGCGGCTTGCGCAGACGCTCTGATACTCTTCTGTTCTCATCTACCTATTTAATCAAACTCCCCATGCCCCCCTTCCAAGCCCTCCTGTCTGCCACGTCTCTCCCCATCCAGTCACTATTTTCCTGGTTCTTGTCGGTTTGCAGTTTGGCTGAAAATGCCAGTCTGTCTAATAAACCCCTTGGTGTGATTCGGGTTTGCTCCTGCCTTGCCCCACCTAGAAAACGAGTCGGGGTAGGACATGATGTGTGTGACTTAAACCCATTCAGTAAACGGGGGGGGGGGGGGGGGGGGGGTTCTAAATGAATGAAATAAAGGCGGCTTTTCTGCATGGTTTTGGATCTTCAAATCTCTCTTCAGCCAGCGTCTTGCAGTGCATGTTCGGTTCTGATGGCTGGCCAGTGGGCCTGTGTGCGGTGGATTTAGTCTTGGTTCGGTTCCCAGTGAGCGTGTTCCTCTCGTAATTCTGCCAACCGCAGATGAAGCTGCTAACAGGGGACCCAGTTCAACATCAACCGGGGGATTTAGGATTGGCTGAGCCTCAGGGGTTGAACTCGCCCCTCATCCCAGAGGAGGTCAAAGTTGAGACACGCCATTGGGGCCTGGAGGAAGGAAGCCCCTGCCCATGCTGTACTTGTCTAATGGGTAAACAGAGAAGGGTTGTAAATCTGTCATCTTTCACCGACACAGAGACCTTAAATTTTCACTCGGGAGGAGAGGTGCTGACGGGGGCCAGTGCAAGAATCCGGGTGGAGAGGTGGCCCGGCACGCACATGCAGTGTTGTCACTTGTGCGTGCGGTTTCGGTGAGTGTACAGTCACAAATGGCTTGCACGGATTCCCAGCGAAATCTCTAGCTCGTGGCGTGGATGTGCGTTTCCCGTGGCGGGTGCGATTTGAGTCGCCCATTGAGCCAAGAAGGCCTCTGGTGACATGTGCACCTCGAATGAATTCACACTTCTCTCTCTCTTTCTGTCCCACCTCTTTACAAATGTTTGCAGAAGTCAGTTTTCATAGGAACCTCTGAGGAAGTCAGGCCCGCCTGCACTTACACCTGTCCTGTCCTTCTCTTAACCTCGTCTCACTTCTCTCTGTCCCAGGTTCCCAACCTGACCACTTCCCTCCCTGCAAGGGCCAGTGAGAACCGCCACTCTCATTTGGTGGCCTCTCCCATCCTTCCGTGCCTTATTCCTTTCTCTTTCAGCTGCAATTCCCTTTAGGGTGACCAGATGTCCCGATTTTATAGGGACAGTCCCGATTTTTGGGTCTTTTTCTTATATAGGCTCCTATTACTCCCCCACCCCCACCCCGATTTTTCACACTTGCTGTCTCATCGCCCTAATTCCCTTCTACTCTTCAGGTTGTAACTCTGATCTGCTTTATAGCAGCCCTGCTCCATCGCGTTGGGTGCCGTGCAAACACGCAACGCCGAAGGGTTCCTGCCCCACGGTCTAACGCTGGTCAGCAGGTCTTGGGCTCTGATGTCGGGCAGGGCCTGGGAGGGCTGTCTAACTGTAGCCCCGTTGGAAAGAAGCTTCCCGTTGCTCTCCTGCCTGTGTGACGCTGCCACGTGCCGAGGGCCTGCCACTTGGTTAGGCACCTCTGCGCAAGCTGGCTTGCACGAGTTATTCACTGTCTGACCAGGGTGGACTTTAGATGGAGTCTTTCAGATCTCTCCTTCCAGAAACCAAACACACACACTTGGCTCACCCGGGCTTGGCTTCCTTGCCCAGTTGACGTGGTCTGTTCTGCCTGTAGCCTTTCAACCTGCTCCTCTTTAATTCTCCTGCTTTTGAATTGATTCATCTGGCTTTTTCTTCCCTCCCTCCAGCCCTCCCCCCACCCTTTGCTTTTAAAATGTGCAGTTCAGCCGCTTACTCACTTTTCTGTCTCCCAGCTGAGGCCTCTCATGCAGGTTTCAGCTCCTATGATAATGCAGAAAGTTGAACTGGCCCCATTACTGCGCTGCGATGGTTGCATTGATAACGGCTTGATAATGGTGGAGATAGCCGATGCTCAGTAGCCAATAGCTCTCCCTCTTCTCCCATTAACATTCCCCACCACGGATCGGCTGGGAGCTGCCTATCTGCTCTCCATTTCCACTCCTCCACTAGATAAGAATGGAAATACTGACTTCATAGCTCACTGATTAAAGTGTCTGGATTTCTTGATAATACACAGATAAATTATGTTTTTCAAAAAGAAGGTAGGGAGGGGGGTGCGGGGGGGGGGGGGGGAAACCGTTCAGTCCGTTTTTATTTTTTCTCTCTCTCGCTGTGCCCCATGTTTTCTGCCGTGGCAAGCTCCAGCCCTTCCGGAATAGGGGTTTTTCCTGCTAGAATGCATCCCGCCCATCAAAGATTTGCATTTGTTTTGATTCCGCTGCCATTGAAACACTGGTGCTGTGGACGGAGGGGAAAGCGGATACTAGTTGGCCCCTTTTATTGAGGGGAAAGGCGAGCTCTAGGTGCCAGTTGCGCGTGGGTGAGATGGGAAGCCAGGGGCCGATCATTCTCAAACTGAACAAGGGAACCATTCATATCCCAGGCACTATTTGCCGTGCAGCCCAGGCAGGACACACTCTGTATATCGAATTGTAACTTGAATATGACTTAGCTATGACACCTGGGGTCAGGAGCCACTTAAAACCAAGCAACACACTAAATGCCAGTTGACAGCACAAATAATTGCCTCTGCCCTGACACCACAACCCCCGTTCCGAAGCCTCCCCAGGAGTGACCCATGCTAGGACAAACGTGGGCGCAGGAAGAGGTGCCTTGCTTATCCCTTATCAAAACATCCTACCGGCAAGATCCAAACGGCAGCGCTAGCCCCATTGTCAGCGGTAATGTTTCAGGCCGTCGCTGCTGTATTTTTATACTGTAGGGCATTGTCTGTTGGTCAGTAACCTGACCCTGGTGGCCTGCTTGTGTAAGCAACACTGCGTGAATAGTGCCTATGCAATGGGCGTGTCATAGAGATATTCCCCAGCCCCTGCTGGGTGTGCATGACTCTGATGAATCTAGGCCATTTCCAGCAGGGATTTGTCAAGCCAGAGCTTTGAAGATTTCAAAGCTTTCTGATTCTCTCCTCCGCCCCAATTTCAATGTAGTCTCTGACCCATCAAGAGTCCCCATCGGGGGGGGTTTGCCTTTGTAAAGAGATTTTCTTTTTTGCGCAGGGGGTGGGGTGGAAAGAGGAGCTGTCAAGCAGGGAGAAGCTCATGAGAAGAATAAGTTGATTTGCCAGCTGAATCCCTGCCCTTTTACCCAGTGGCAATCAAACCTACTTCTGTAGCCATCTAGCTTTCATCCTGGGATCTGATGTCAGGAGCTGTGGCTTCCCCCGGCTTGCTGCTAAACTGTGCCATCCCCTTCTCCTTCCAAGGGCGGACAGGAACTTGCCCGCAGGGAACGGGCGTAGGATTCACAGGGAGTCTTTGTCTATGGCTGGCTCTAGGGCTTCCCAGCAGGATCTTCCTCTATGTGCCGTGTTTCAGATGCGCCCAGCAGTGCTGCTGGACAGGAAGTGGAAAACACAGTATCCAAGTGAAATATCCGAACTGGAATTAGTCTAGAACATTGGGGCTACCACTACAGAGTGGTTAGGAATTGTCATGGGATCGCCAGTGATAACTAGTTGGAAAGCCTGTGTTTTAGGTGTTATCCGAAACCAGAACCACCAGTAGATGCAGAAGGGGACTGCACATGGTGGGGCGTTGGTGACCCAGGGACAGGACACCTGAGTGGAAGCAGTTGTTTCTCTATGACCTTGGGGAAAATCCCTTAACCACTTAGTGTACATCTGTGAATAGGGATAAGCAGGGCCGCCCAGAAGATTCAGGGGGCCTGGGGTTCAGCGGCGCGGGTCCTTCTGCTCCAGGTCTTCGGGGCACTTCGGTGGCGGGTCCCGGAGCAAGTGAAGGACCCGCCGCTGAATTGCCGCCGAAGACCCAGAGCGGAAGCTATTGCCGCTGAAGACCCGGAGCAGAAGAAGCTCCAGGTCTTCGGCAGCGGGTCCTTCACTCGCTCCGGGTGTGTTCGGCGGCACTGAAGGTCCTGCTGCTGAAGACCCGCTGAAAACTCTCATGGGGGGCCCCTGAAAACTCTCGTAGGGGCCTGGAGCAAATTGCCCCACTTGCCCCCCCTCTGGGCAGCCCTGGGGATAAGCCATACAGACCTCTTGCAAAGCACATTTGCAGTCTGCGGATGAAGCATTACGTGGGTATAAAAAACACAGACTCGGGAGATAGCGACCCATTCTGAATCTCCATCAGTACTTCCTGCTGCACCTTGGGCTTTCCTTCCGGGTCTCCCATGTAGGTCTGCATCAAGCCAACTCTGCTTAGCTTCTAAGGTCTGTTGGAATCACAGCTCATGGTTCTGTGGCTGCAGGTCATAACACTGATGCAAAGGTGCTTGGTGGAGAACTGAACTGGAGTGGGCAAAGTTAGGTTAAAAAACCCCATTCCTGTAATGATGGCTTTTTAACTTACTGCCTATTCCCAAGTCACAGAATGGTCTAGTGGTTAGAGCCGAGAGACAGGGTCAGGAGGCCTTGATCCTAGCACTGCTTTTGACGCTGACACCCTGTGTGATCCTGGGTAGCTTGCTACTCTGCCTGAGTTTCCTGGTTTGTAAAACGCGGCTAACAATTAATACCGGCCTCCTGGAAGGGTTGAGGCTTAGTCTGTTAGTGGCCGCTGAAGGCTCTGACGCTTTCATATGAAAGTGGGTTTACAGATGCCAAGTATTAACATGATCTCAATTCCTCTCTTACCCACTTTGTTATGAAGTGACTGGCTCTCCTGTTGTTTATTTGTCTAGAGTAGTGCTAGAGACCCTGACTGAGATCAGGGCCCCGTTTGCTGGGTGAGAGACGCCTAGTGAGAGACCCTCCCTGCCTTAAAGGGCTTAAGCCATGTCTACACTACAAAATTGAGTCGAGCTAACTTACGTCCGCACACAGCCTCTGCAGCGGTTACTTTGCTTGTGCGTGTCTACACTTCGCTCCTTGTGTCAGCGGTGTGCATCCTCACCAGGAGCACTTGTATCGATTGTACCATTAGCGTAGGGCATCGTGGACAGTAACAGTCGACGTAAGCAACGCAGCATCTCTACTGACGCTGCATCGACCTAACTGCCTTGACCGTGACTCTACGCCACTCGTGGAGGTGGAGTTATTCAGTTCGTATAGCGGGACAGTTACGTTGGTGCGAGCGACATTTAAGTGTAGACGCTTTTTCATAGGTAGGTCCACGTAAGCTACCTTGTTTTAACCGAACTATGTAGTATTGACCAGGCCGTAGTCCGAACAGACAAAGTGTAGGAGATGGAACAGGTACAGCGAGATGAAGTGATTTGCCCGGGATCACATGGCAGATCTAGGGCAGAGGGATTAGAAAGCATATTTCCTGAGTCCCATTCCAGTCCAAGCACAGGACCATGCAGCCCCACCTTTCAAGTGCTCGGTGTCCCACTGAAGGAAAGCTTTTCCTTTCAAGCCTTGAGGATGATGCAGTCTGATCCCAACAAAAGCCACTGCAGCAAGTGTCTTATGAGCTTGACTGATTTGTTAATGCAGTCAGGGTTTGTATTGTTTGCATCACACCACCGTACAGTGGCATCTGCCCCGGCAGTGTATATGTTAGGAATAGGGCCATACCAAATTCACAGTCCATTTTGGTCAATTTCACGGCTATAGGATTTTTAAAATTGTAAATGTCACAGTTTCAGATATTGAAATCTGAAGTTTCATGATACTGAAACCATGAGGGTGCTGACCCAAATGGGAGTTGGGGGAGGGGGGATTGCAAGGCTATTGTATGGGCGGGTTGTGGGATTGCCACTCTTACTTTTGCACTGCTGCTGCCGGCAGCGCTGCCTTCAGAGCTGGGCGGCCGGAGAGCAGCGACTGCTGGCTGGGAGCCCAGCTCTGAAGGCAGCTCTGCAACCAGCAACAGTGCAGAAGTGAGGGTGGCATGGTATGGGGTGGGTTGTCACTTTTGGGGTAGGGGGGCAGGGCCAGCCTTACAGGTGAGCAATCAGCCAGGATGCCGTAGTCAGGGGGAGCACCGTGGTCACCCCCTACACACACACAGCCCCTGAGTACTGGGCTTGGAGCCGGAGAGGGCAGGGCTGGGAGCACTCCAGCGAAGGGCTCCTACTGTACACCGAGCTCCATGCTCCCACCTCCAGGAACCTCCCCCAGCTGCAGGAAGCTGCTGGTGGTGGCAGCGCAGCCCTAAAGGTGGCAATACCATACCATGCCAGCCTCATGTCTGTGCTGCTGCTGGCAGCAGCTCTGCTTTCAGAGCTAGGCTCCCGGCCAGCAGCTGCTGCTCTCCGGCCGCCCAGCTCTGAAGGCAGCGCAACCACCAGCAGCAGTGTAGAAGTAAGTGTGGCAATCCCACGACCCCCCTACAATAGCCAGATTTCACAGGGAGACCAGATTTCATGCTCCGTGCTGCTTTTTTCATGACCGTGAATTTGGTAGGGCCCTAGTTATTCACTTCCCAGCAGGGAGCACTGGTTACGGATATATGGATGTGGCAGGTCCCCTTTCTGCTCACGTCTGACTATAAAATCTCTCTGATCAAACCTGTTCCATCTTCACTTTCACAGTGAAGTCCCAGTAGCTCGCTGCTGATGAGCTACCCTTCACTAACGCACTGTTGTATGCAACCTGCCTGAAGCTAGCAGCCCTGCGATGCCTAACCACGAAATCTGTTTCCAGCTTTCACACCGAGATCACAAACAACAGGGCGCTTGGAACACTGAGTGCCAAGAGCGAATGCCCGTGGTAACCCAGGGGAAGGTCTGGACTCTATTTTGGGCCAAAAATGGGTCTGGATATCTGTCAATTGTAACCTTTCATTTTCCTCGCTAATGTTCCTTCCACACTTCTGAGCGGTAATCCTGCTTTTTAATTTGTACCGCCACAGTTGGCTGCATTCACTGCACTGTCAGGAACCACGCTCACCTTGCAGCTTGGGTACTTACATGGCACCAATCGCTGTAGGGTCTGAGCGGCTTACAATCTTTACTGTATTTATCTTCACTGCACCCCTAGGAGGCTGGGCAATGCTGTGATCCCCATTGTATGTATGTGGGAACTGACCGCACAGAGAGACTAAGTGACTTGCCCAAGGTCCCACGAGAAGTCTGTAGCAGAGCAGGGAATTGAAACCGGGCCTCCCAAGTCCTAGGCTTGTGGATCATCCTTTCTTCACGCTGCCAAAATGTCCCAGAGCTGCTGCTTCCTTTGGCCTGTAACTGAGTCTCCTCAACGCTGGGGCGAGTTAAGGCAGCAAGTGGGGCACAGAGTCAGCGAGCAGCTGCTTTTCTCCAAAGCTGCGAGGTAGGTGAGTGAGCTTGAAGGGATGCTGGGTTCTGCAGAACAGAGTCTGCTAAATTCTGTTGTGCATAAAAACACATGGCTTGGATCTGGGTCCTATTTTATCTGACCCATATTCCCCTCTGCTTCCCCTGAAGTTTCCGGGGATCCCACCCTGCCCGCACTTACTACAGATTGTAGTGCTTGTTACCTGGACTTCCTGGTAGCTTGTTACTTGAATTTCATGGTAGCTGCTGCAAGTAGTTCTGTTGACTTCAGGGTAGCAAGCGCTGTTTCAGTCTGCAGGACTGGAGCGGCTCATCACTTACAATGCCACATTTTTAGAGTAGTGATGAGGCGTGCTGTCATCCCTGGCCAACAGATAATAAAAATAAAGACCCAAACTTTCTTGAACTTGGTTGCCTAAAGTTAGGCTCTTAAACCCGTAATTGGGCACCTAGAATTGTGTCTCTCTCTCCCCCCCACATCCGCCCCCCAGTGCAGAATGTACAAATCCTCAAAAAGCCAATAGGGCACTGCGCATGCTCGGTACCGTTTGAAAATCAAGTCACTCTTCGGTTCTTTAATCTATATTTAGGCCACCTGCTTTTTGGCGCAGATGAGGAGGGGGAGCCTCTGGCTTCCAAACTTTCAGCTTCTTGCGCTGGGAAGGTATCGACTGAAAATCTAAGTTTGCTTCATCTAAAACTAAAACTAAAGTTCATTTTTAATGTGCTGCCCCATTCCGGTTGGGCTGTTTTTCTTTTTTTAAAGGCACTGTGATAAAAAGCAGCGATAAAGCCAGGACTGTTTTGTGTAGGAGTTGGTATCTGCGTTATCTATCTCCCTTTTTCACTCTCTGAGCAGCTCTGTTGTTTTTTACTCTTATCTCGCTCCACCAAAATGCCAAGAACAAAAAAAAAAAAAAAAACCAAAAAACAAAAAAACAAAAAAAAAAAAAAAAAAAAAAAGCCTGCACACACAAACTCCAGTGCCTTGATAATTCATGGACCTGGTGATAAAATGTTACAATTTTAATTTAATGGTAGGTTTTATTTTCATTTTGCAAACGAAGTCAAAATGCAGCCAGGCAATGGTGCTGTACTCCCCAGGGCTCACCCCTTTTGTCATTCTCCCCTTCTTTCCTCACGTAATAAAATCTGGGATGATCTGAGTGGCTAGAGAGAGAGGCCTTCTTATGTGCCAGGGGTTGAACAGTGATTGCTACCTCTGGCTGTGCTAACGGGCTTAGGTGGAAGGTGAAAGCTGCTGCCACTTAAACGGCAAGATCATTTTGTGCTTGTACCTAGGACTCTGCCTGTGCACAAAACTCCTGCAGCCAGGAGTGCTGCGCTCCGTAGCTCATGAGCAAAGCAAGACTGGGCCAGAACTCCTGGGTGCTGTTGTGTTACAGGACTGGTCTTACCATGAGGCGAACTGAGGCGGCCGCCTCATGTGCCAGTCTGTGCGGGGGCCACTAGGACCCAGAGCGTAGAAAATTGTGTCTGCTGCTGGTGCATATGTATTCACTCTGCTCTAGATGCACAGAGATGGTGGAGTGCTGTGCTGGAGGAAGGAGGGCACAAGAGACATAACAGGCAGGCAGGAGAAAAGGTGAGAGGGAATAACAGAAAGCAGCAGGAGCTGCAGGGAGAGAGAGGAGGAGGAGCCTCTTGGGTACCTCTCTAGCACCCCCAGGAGCCTGGACCGATTCACACCAGCTTCTCAGGGAGCTTCCTGGTTCCTGCTGCTTCCCTGAACCCACTTGAGGAGAACAGGCAGTCAACTGAAGTAGTAGGAGCCAGTTAGGCCCTTAAGATGCTGGTATCTTCCCTCACTCAGGCCCTGCTACCAGCCTGCTTATTTGTCCCCTTCAACTGAGTGTTGAGAGCCACTATCGCTGGCACAGAACAGCCGTCATGAGTGAAAGAAGAAAACGCCCCTCTGGGGCAGCATTCAGAAAAAGAAAGAAAGCAAAGGAAGCTTTTCTATCCAAGCAGGAAGGAGCTCTCCTGAGATACATAGACACAAATGTTCATGGTGAGCCTTCCGGCCCCAGTGAGGATGAGAGTGGTGAGGAGATGCCAGAGTGCAGGTGACCTGGCAGCTACTGCAGCATCCATATCTCCATCTCAAGTGGATGTAACCATGCACATTCCTGAAGAAAAGTGTAGATCAGAGAAGAGTGCGGTGGAGGCGCAAGAAACAGCTGCTGCTGAGTTTAGTTCCTTAAGTCTAGATGATCCAGGACTGTGGACCCACTTGAGCAGTAGCCTGAGGGACTTCCTTGTACTGCATGGGCCACAGCAAGTGAAAAACTTCATGTTCCCCAAAGACCATGGAAATAGAAATTTCCATCCAACATATGACTGGCGTGAAATCCCCAATGGTGACAAAGCGGAGAGGCCATGGCTTATGTACTCAAAAACCCAGAATGCTGCAAACTGTTTTTGTTGCAAACTCTTCCAGTCTAATGTTCCAGCCACATTGGGTTCTACAGGAACAAAGGACTGGAAAAATCTGGCTAGAAATCTGGCATGCCATGAGAAGACAGCAAATCACCAGAGAGCATTCCATAGGTGGAAAGAACTTGAGATGAGACTAAGGTTAAAGGCCACCATAGATGATCAGCATCAAGAGAAGATTGCATCAGAGTCTCTTCAGTGGCAAAATGTTCTGAAAATGCCCATTGCCATTGTGAGAATGCTTGCTACCCAAAACCTAGCACTGCAGATCAGCTGTATGTGCCAAACAATGGAAACTTCCTTAAAATTGTGGAGCTGATGGCTGAATTTGATGCTGTACTCCAGGAGCATCTAAGAAGAGTCACCACCCAAGAAATGTACATACACCACTACCTTGGAAAAACAATTCAAAACCACTGAGTGCCACACGATGGGAAGTCGAGTGGAGGCGATAAAGCCTATCAAACACCGAATTGGGAAGATAGATGATGCCATTATGGAGGATAATGCTATGACCGGAACTGTTCATGGGAGAACAGTGGGAGAGGGAAATGGAATCACCAGAAACATACATAACTTCAAATTTCTGTGTGGCTTAGTGTTGTGGCATGACATACTGTTTGAAATAAATGTTGTAAGCAAGAGACTCCAAGGTGTTGACCTTGATATATCTGGAGCAATGGAACAACTGGACAAAGCAAAGTCATACCTACAGTCTTGCCGGTCAGATGAGGGATTTCAAAATGTTCTGAAGAGTGCATGGAAGTTGGCAGAGGAACTTCACACTGAAGCTATTTTCCCCACCCATTCAAGAATACAAGAGTCACCGAAGAAGAAGACATTTTGATTACGAGGCACGGGATAATCCCATAAGAGACCCCAAACAACAATTCAAAGTTGAATTCTTTAACCAGGTGCCAGATTGTGCAATACAGGCAGTTGAAGAATGTTTCATGCAGCTCAAGGAACACAGCAGTATATTTGGGATGTTGTATGATATTCCAAAACTCCTCACTATACCTGAAGAAGACCTACACCAGCAATGCAGGGCACTAGAGACAGTGTTGACACATGATGACATGCGCGATATTGATGCGAGTGATTTAGGTGATGAACTGAAAGCCGCTTCAAGATACATTTCAGCAGGATGAACTCCAAAGGCTGTTCTGGAATATATGTGCATAAATAAGATGACCACCCTCTTTCCTAATGCTTTTGTTGTTCTGCGCATACTTCTAACACTTCCTGTAAGAGTTGCCAGTGGAGAACGCAGCTTCTCCAAGCTGAAGTTAATAAAAACACATCTACGCTCCACAACGACACAGGAGAGGCTGGTCGGCCTTGCAACTATCTCAATAGAGCAGGGGTCGGCAACGTTTGGCACGCGGCTCACCAGGGTAAGCACCCTAGCGGGCCGGGCCAGTTTATTTACCTGCTGACGCGGCAGGTTCAGCCGATCGTGTCCCCCACTCGCCGCAGTTCGCCGTCCCGGGCCAATGGGGGCGGCGGGAAGCGGCGCGGGCGAGGGATGTGTGGCCCCCATTGGCCCAGGACGGCGAACCGCAGCCAGTGGGGGCCGCGATCGGCCAAACCTGCCGTGTCAGCAGGTAAATAAACTGGCCCGGCCCGCTAGGGTGCTTACCCTGGTGAGCCGCGTGCCAAACGTTGCCGACCCCTGCAATAAAGCATGAGCTGGCCCAGACTGTGGACCTTCAGGAAGCAGTTCAAATCTTTGCAGCCAAGAAGGCATGGAAAGCACCACTTTGATTATTCAAACAGATAAAAATGCCAGTGTTTACTATGCAGACAAGAAAAGTTACATTTGCTGTTCAGGTGTTTGAAAGTTAAGTGTTAGTTAAAATTTTTGAACAAAGCATTTTAAGTTGTTAGTTCTCCCTTATTGGGGTAGGTAGCAGAGCAGTACCATGAGAGGAGTGGAACAGGAAGAAGGCAGAATTGAGACCTTTCAAAGTTTTGGCCCAAGTGAGGGGGTGTGGGGGCGTCATTTGAGCTCCCCGCCTCAGGTGGCAAAATGTTGTGGGCCTGCCATGGTGTTGTAGGAATTGGTGGCAGTGACTCATTAGGGGGCACCTTCCCTTTGGGTCAGCACTGTCCCAGTGTGGGCTTACAGCATGGTCTATGTTGCTGGAGGTGCGACCCTTAGGGTGAGTGTTAAAGCAGAGGCCATGACTTTCAGCTACCCCATGGCACTTTCTACGAGATAAGGTGTGTTTACTTCAGCATCCACAGCTGCCACATGCCAACCCAGAGGTGGCTGCATTTCAGAAATTATTTTTGTTGTTCATAGCTCTGTCACAGCACCTTTAAGGCTCTCCTGACATTTTTAAAATGCTTTGAGGTCCTTTGGCCTAGCAGGGCCTAGCGTTTTACTGTTATGCTAACGCCTGTGACACCTTAGCTGGAAATAACACCTTTTGAAAGAGTCTAGGGATTTCCCCCTGAGAGTTTCTGCAACATTGTAAGTGAGAAGAGAGCACTATGTAAATGAACTTGTCAGCTGCATGCTGATTGGCCAAGTTACCTGTGACATCACAATGCCTCCTCCACAGAAAACTGTTTCCTCTGTTTATCTCCCTTTCTTGCTTTGCTCCTGGCATGTGCCACCAGCAGTCTTGGGGCTGAGCCTAGGGTGACCAGGTGTCCCGATTTTATAGGGACAGGCCTGATATTCGGGGCTTTTTCTTATATAGGCGCCTATTACCCCCCACCCCCTGTCCCGATTTTTCACATATGCTATCTGGTCATCCTAGCTGAGCCGGAGGGAAAGAACAGGGGGGGCTCTTGCTTCCCTGCTCAGGATCGGTTTCCTGTTTTTCAGTGGGACCGGGTTGCTTTAAATTCTTTAAAAAAAAGAAGTTGCTGGGGAATCCTGGGTGTCCCAAACTTTGACTTGGCCCAGTTGACTTCTCCTGCTGCATCTGCTCCCCTGCTCTTTCTGGAAGTGACTGGCTGGCTGATCCAGGGCCTGTTTCTTAGCTTCCCACTCCTAGTCCAGGGTGGGAGAGGCACCCAGACTCCCGCAGGGAGGGTGTGTGTGTGTGTGTGTGTGTGTGTGTGTCTGGCTTTGGAGTGTGATGCATGGAGTGGAAACCAGACAAGATGTTTGGTCTCCTATAGGTGTGTGTTGGATTCCTGGGTGGTTATTTTATTTGTTTTCCAGTAGCCCCTAGAGGTCCCCCTCTGAGTTGAAGGCCTCGTTGTGCTAGGTGCGGTACAATCACATGAGCGGTCTGTGCCCTGTAAAGCTAAACAATCTGAGTGGAGAAGATTAAGGGTGAGAGGCAGTTTCATCTCCCTTTTACAGATGGGGAACTGAGGTGCAGCAAGGGGAGGGGACTTGCCGAGGGAGTCTGTGCCAGAGCCAGGAGTTGAATCCCGATCCCCACATCCCAGTCTCCTGCCGTAACCCCAAGCTCATTCTTCCCAGGAATGTGGAAATACCTTGAGACTGTCAGTTCCAGCTCAGATTTGCCATGTTGGCTGGAAAGAGGCCAAATACCAGTGGCTCTTGCCCAACCAATTAGGCACCTAACTTTCAGCATTCTCAAGTTGGACACTGTTGCCCTGAATGATGGGTTACAAGCAACGTTTTTCCTATTAGCATCCCATGTCCGAACTCAGCTCCAGTGTCCCACGTTCCTAACATGAGCGACTGGGGCCTGCACCACACCCGGGTGAGACCTGGGTGTGTGCAAAATGCAGAATGACACATGCAAGCTGGTGGGCACATCTGAAAGCAAAGCTTTGCCTGGTATCCCCTGTCCATTAGTGTGTTGGCATCCACAGGCAGTGAACTCCTGCTTCCCTCCCACCCCCTCGAGCCATATCAGCTGGGATCCAAAATGCCAACTGTCTCCCGGGAAGCATGTAACCTGGTCAGAGAGTCCATGCAACAGTGTGCGTGCAGCTTCACCTGAAGCAAGGCAATGCTATCCAATTCCTACCACGGAACTCCTACTGAGCGACAGATTGCCCTGAAACGCTGGTCGTGACCCTGGAGTCCCAGCTGGCAATGCCATTGCAATGTGTGTGTCCCTTACTTAGCATGCTCTGTGCCAAGGCTTCGTCAAAATGCAACAGCTGCCCTGACTTATCTAAAACCTGTTTATAAACCTACTGAACGGAAACAGGTGCTAGCCGCTATGTGGACACACACATGTCTAGTTTGTGCCTGTGTATTTACCAAAGCCAACTAATACTGAATAAGCCAGTCCTAAAGCCAAGTGTCTATACACAAACCTACACTAGATCAGGTTAAACTGGTGCCAGTTGGTGTGTCGACCAGGCCTTGTGGTAAAATGTTGTCCTTCCCAGGGCCGGTGCAAGGAAGTTTCGTGCCCTAGGCGAAACTTCCACCTTGCGCCCCCCGCCCCAGCCCTGCGGCAGCTCCCCACCCCAGCTCACCTCTGCTCCGCCTCCTCCCCGAGCACGCCGCCCCCGCTCTAATTCTCTTCCCAGGCTTGCGGCGCCAAACAGCTGATTGGCGCTGCAAGCCTGGGAGGCAGGAGAAGTGGAGCGGCGACCGTGCACTTGGGGAGGAACGCTGTAAAAAAAAATTGGGGGCACCGCTTTTTGGCACCCCCAAATCTTGGCGCCCTAGGCAACCGCCTAGTTCGCCTTAATGGTAGCACCGGCCCTGGCCCTTCCCCAGTGACTCATGGTGGGAGAGAAGGTGATGGAGATATGGGTTCCTGCACTGCCCAGTGGCTGGGGGGTGAGAAGCATTTTGCATTCCCACTACTTCACCCCGTGGCTGTGTGTGTTGCTCCATCGGTGCCTTCAAAGTGAGGCTGTTGCCCACCATGGTCAATAGATGAATGTGGAACGCTGTATTTGGGTACCTGCTGTACATTGCAGGATCCTGCCTTGCTTCGCTTGGAAATGGTTCAGGCTGTCCAACGTTCGTCTAGAACCCTGCCCCTCTTTGGCCCGAGGTTTTGGGTATCCTGGGAGACTCTGCGAAGCTGGAACCCACTGTGCATCGCTTGGCCATTCTGACTGGAAAGACCCCTTGTAGCTTCTCCAGATATTGGAAGGCCTTGAGCTTTAGATTTCTGTAACACAGACCTGAAGAACAGCTCTGTAAGCTTAAAAGCTTCTCTCTCTCACCAGCTGAAGTTGGCCCAATAAAAGGGATCACCTCGCCCACCTTGCCTCTCTAATATCTTGGGTCCAACGCAGCTACCACAACACTGCAACTATCTTTGGAACAGTAATTTGTCCCTAGATTAGCCAGACGGTCCTCCAGTTTAACCTACGACCTCAATATCCCCTGGTATTGATGATCTCCATATGGGTAACAGGCTGGCGCAAGATAGACTGGCTTGTATTTCTCTCTAGCAATGAGGTGCCCATAGAGGTACCTAAGGAAACTCTGGGCAGAACTTTTCTTTCTAGGCCTGATTTTTTTTCCCCCCCATTATTTAAAATCTTTGATTTATTCCCCAGGAGCCGGTGTAGCTGGGTCCTCCCCTCCCACCCCACCCTAGCCTGCCCCTTCCGTTCTGTATGAGCAAAACCCCGCTGCCTTTGAAGGGAAAGTGGCAGGCACTGTTAGCAGCGCACTTCGGATGCGCCTCACTCATCAGCATCCAGTGTCTGGTCCCCCAAAGTTTGACCAGAAGGATGCATGACCTGCGTCCAGGAAAAGGACTCGAACTGACTAACCAGTTACCTAGGTGGCTCTCCTTGCTTCCCAGGCAGGGCCGGTGTCTGTCTCATATGCAGGAGCAGGTGGTGGATTCTGTCTCCTCCTCCATGAGCGGTGCACGTCATGGGCAGTTGGGCAGGAGCTCCTTGGCCAAGGCCTTTCTCCTCGACGTCTTTGCTCCAGACTGAAAGGCGGCCTCCAGCCTGGTGCGGCTTTGCAAAAGTGTTTTTGGAACAGGCGTCCCCTGGTGGGGACTTGCCAAAGCTTGGGTATGTGTCTTGGGCTGAAGGGGCCATTAGTTGGGCCTTCGCCAAGTAGCAATGGCGGGGAATGTGTAGGGCTGTCCAGAGTCCGAGACAGCGAGAGGCGAGCAGAAGTAGCTTCCCCTCTTGAAAAGCAACAGCTCAAATTCCAGAATAAGCTCAACCAAGTGGCCCTCACTCCGATTCCGAGGGAGGATGTGTGCAGGGGCGGCTCTATGGTTTTTGCTGCCCCAAGCACGGCAGTCAAGCGGCTTTCAGGATTCGGCGGCATGCCTGTGGGAGGTCCGCCGGTGCCGCGCCTTCAGCGTCCTCACAGCAACCGCCAGGCCGCCCCCCGCGGCAGGCCGCCCCCCGCGGCTTGCCGCCCCAGGCACGCGCTCGCTGCGCTGGTGCCTGGAGCCGCCCCTGGGTGTGTGTCAGCAGATCGCCGGTCGGCACTCATCCTGGCTCTCCGTGCAGGAGCTTCAGGGTTTTCGAATGAGATCTCCCGCCCCTTGTAGCATGGTGTCTCCTGACTGCTTAATCCTGCAGTGATGTCACCTTGCTGCAGGAACAGCTGTGATGTTAGCATCTTAGACTTATGGGTTCTGGGGAGTCCCTTTGTGCTGGCAACTGGCAGATTTAGAGAGTGTGTGTGTGTGTGTGTGTGTGTGTGTGTGTGTGTGTGTGTGTGTGTGCAATAAATCTCTTCTGGAATTTCTCTCCTTGTGTGAAAGTCCCTTTTCAAAATAGCTTCCTTCCCCACTCCGGGACCGGTATGTATCTGCGGTGTAATCATAAAGAAACACCTGTCTGCTTCTCTGAGCCATAGCAAGGACAGTCCTGCGTGGTGTCTCCCTCTGCTGCGCTGTCTGAGGTCCCACCCCGGTGGGGGGGGGGGAGGAGAACTTGTAGAAGTTAGGGGGAGGGAGAACCAAGGCATGTTCCCAGCAAGTTTTGCAAGCAGATAGCTAGCCCCGGCAGGGACGGAGGAGCTGCAGAGGAGAATGTGCAGAGATGCTGGTGGAGGATGAAAGGGGAGTGTCCGAGGTCCTGTGGCTACTGCTGTACTGAGCTTTCTTCTCCCCCCACCCCCACCTTGAAAGTTGTGACCATCTTTTAAAAGTGACTTCCCCAGCCTCTCTGCCCCTCCTTGGGGAAGCTACCTGAAGTCCCCTGGTGACCCCTGCAGCTCTTCGCAGGGCAGCGAGGCTGGCAACCAGCTGGAAGGAATGATTGAACAGATCCTGTCGCGCCTGCAGGGACAGACCCTTCCCCTCCCTTCCAGGCAGACGCCTGTAAGTTCCGTGTGTCTCCTTGAGCCAAACCTGCAGGCAGGGAGCAGAGAGACTGGCCGGGCATCCCTGGGACTAAAACCCAGTGATCAAAACCAAAAGCCCAATCAGCTTCTTTAATGAGCCGCCAGCTGCTTTTGCGGGGAATTCTTCCCAGCTGCAGTAATGGCAGGGAAGTGTTTACAATCTCTCCGGTGCCGCTTACATCATGTGTCGGGGGAAATGCCTGCATCTGGTCTGAGCTGCCACCTGAGGAAACCACAGAAGCCGTCTTCCAAGGAACAGACCCTTTCCTCTCCGCTGGAGACTCTGCCACGGTGCCCGCCACACAAATGGAGCAGGCAGTCCCAGGGGGGAAGAAACTCCCACTGAATGTATGGGAGCCTTTCTGAGCTGGGGGGGTGGAGTGGCACAGTCATCTGGCCTTGTTCCTACCTTCCAACCTCCCTCGCCTCCCCCCCCCCGTGTAAATCAAGAGTAACTCCATCAAAGGCCAGAGACATGGAGTGTGAATCCAGAGCAGAATCTGCTTCTGTCTCCATTTCCCTCTTTCTGCTCCCCTGCCACGTGGGAATGAAACTCCCCTCCCTCCCGTGCAAAGACGCCTGGCTTGGAGGCTGCTGTTAGTGGGAGCGGAGATGCTGTGCCATCTCCAGCACACCTGAGGCTAGGCTGCATTGGGTAGGGAAGACCCTGGGAGACAGGCAGGCTGCTAGACGCTGGGCAGGGCTGGTCTTTGCCAGTGCAGTCCTTGCTTTTTCCCACTGAGGATGGGGAAGGGGGGGATGGAGCCTACTACGGGCTCCTGCAGCCTGGGTGTAGTAGCACTGGAGGAGAGGCAGCTGCTCGCCCAGGCAGATTTTCTTGCCCACAAGTGAACGAAAGTGGCTTCTTTACACTCTCGCAGCAGCTGTTGCCTCAGACAAACCTGTCCTGACTGGGGGGAAAGATCATGGAGAGGCTGAATCCAGTGGGGACGGGGAAGGGGATAAAGACCTGTCCAGATCCCCTTCCAACTTCCACCTTTACCCCCCACTCCGTTCTGGGTCCACCCTGCAGGCACGCCCACCAACACTCCACTAACAGAGCGAGCCCCCTCCCCCCCCCGGAGAATCCTGTGCCAAACGCAGTCCTGTGCACTGCCAGGGAAGTCCTGAAGCGTTCCTCAAGCCTGCCCATAGCAGATCTCTCCCTTGGGTCCTTCCTGCCCTGCCAGAAGCTGGAGGGGGGTGGGGGCATTCCTGAGGGCTGCATCTGGTGAGCAAATATTTGCCAGCTTATTCTGGCTTGGAAGAAAAAAGTAAAATCTCTCTGGCAATAGGAATGTAGGAATCCCCATACGCAGCCGGCCAATGCTCCATCTTGTCTGTTATCCCTTCTCAGCCAGGATGCAATAACACCGGCTTCAGAAGGAAGTGTAAATCCCCGGTAACGGACAATTGTGCACTGACTTTCCCAGAGGGGAAATTTTCTTTCCGGCTTCTGGCAGTGAGTAGCTGACTCGTGCCCTGAAGCACGAGGGTGTATATCCCTGAAGCACTTTTTCTCCTAGTTAGTGCATGGTGGTAATAGTCCGATGTTACTGGCTAAGGGTGAAGCTGTTTCACCGCTGGGGCTGGATAGAGCCGTGGGACAGGAATACTGCACCTTGTGTCCAGGCATCTCAAAGCGCTTTATGCTCGCTGAGAAAACCGCCCACCTTGCAGGGTTGAGGACCGAACAAGCGTCCTCTCTGATAGAGAAGTGGAGGCACCGGGTGTATTAAATGACTCGCTCCAGTGGGACACCGAGGTGGGAGTAGGACCCAGGTATCCTGACTCCCTTACCTTTTGCTCCAAGCCTCGAAATCGCGTGGCTCCCCATTAAGCCATGAATAGGACTAAGTTGGCAGATTCCCCAGTCTGCAGGCACGCATCTCCCCCGCTGGTCCCAGAATCCTCCTTTGCCTTTGTGAGCGTCACTCAGCAGCTGGTGTGTCTGAGATGCCAGCAAAGTAACTTTTCTAGAGTCCAAAGGTCTAAGCGCCAGGTCTTACTGGATGCCACCTGAGCCATTTGTTGCCTTGTTTTCCTCCTCTGGTCTCCAGCTGTCTAGACTTCCTCTCCGTCATGGCGTGCTTGATTGGGGGAGTCAGTAGCGTTCTAATGATGGAGAGGTCTAGAGTGCTACGGGAACCCTTCCTGAGACCTGTACGTTCCGGGCCTCATTCTCTGCTCCATGTAGCTGTGTGCAATTGCATGAACCTTCATTGTGGTTATTTGCCTCCCTCCCCCCAGGCTGCAGAAGCAGCCACTGATGGTCAATGGGCCGGCACAGCAGCTGCACCAATCTCCTTGCAGAGACTTGGATCTGAATCTGCTCAGGTATCTATAAAACTGTGGACTTTGGGGACAGGAAGGGAACGGGTCCTCCCAACTGCTCTGCTCTCCATAACTCCCAGCGAGCCAATGGGTGGGGCAGCTCTGAGATCCGGATGGGAAGGCAGCGGGAGTGGAACTTGGCTAATGGATAAAGGAGCCGGTTCAGGGGGAACAGAAGTGGGCCTTGAGTTGCGTGGGGCTTGGCTCAGAGACTGTCTCCTCCCTTCTCTCCACTGCCAGCCACACTGGGTGTTTGAAAGTTCCATCTTTGGAGATGACCTGGAGCATCTGACTCCCCTGGGCATGTGAAACCATTTGAAGCATGACTCCCTCTGTGGGCACAGTCGTCCGTCAGCATGCCGGCCCAGCACGCATACCCCAACTTCATCTTTGCCCGCAGCTGCTAACAGAGGCCCTGGGAGCTGTTGCTCGTTCCAGATCCTTTTTTGCAATTGAACCAATATCCTGGTCAATCCCGCTGGGGATAACTACTGTGCATTCTGCCTAACACGTGTCAGTTGGAGGTGGTGGTTATTCACTTCCTGTCCTAAACGAGTGGCAGCGTGCGCTGCTAAAGAGCTGTGACTCAGAGCTGGCTGAAGAGATTCTGCAAAATATACACCCCCGTGCTGGACATAGCTTGCTTGATCTGGGATTCTTCAGAGTGAAGAGAGCTGTAAGAACTGAAATCTCCTTTGATTTAAAAGGGAAAACTTACCACTGGGTTAGACTTGTGCTATTTGTCTCCCGTTCAGCAGAGCCTCTGAGCGCATACTTACGTTCATCCTTCTTCAGCAAAGCACTTAACCATGTGCTTGACTTGAAGTACATGGTTCTGGCCCGTTACTTCAGCAGAACGTAAGTACGTGCTGAATTTTGAGCATGTATTTCTGTGCTTTGGTAGGTAGGGATGGGCTGTTGCGACCGGCCCTTAATGAGCCCATGCTTTTGGGGTGACTAAAAACCAGGAAGGGGTGAAAGCAGCTGGGTTTACATGACACTTACATTAGTATGGAATCGAGAGCATGGGGTTTTATTTCTAGCCACGGCTGATTGCTTCCCCTTTGCCTCGGTTTCCCCATCTGAAAAGTGGCATCCACGTTACTGTCCGAGCCTCTGGATGGAAGGTGCCATAAAAGCCCAGACTCAAGCCAAAGCCCCTTTATGTCTGGCCTAGTGTGGGTGTAATTTTAAACACTTTTCCCCTTCCGTTTACAGTTTCTCTCCCTCCCTCCTTCCTTCCTCCTCCTCTATCAGATGAAAAGCCAGGATTGCATTAAAAGTCGCATCCCCTTTTGTGAAGCAATCTGTTTCTATCCATCTGATGTGTCTGAGGGCTGGGGATGGCTCTATTAGAATCTTTCCTCCCTTAAAATCTATCAGTGCTTTATCGGCCCTATCTGAAACGTAAAGTCACTTCATTGCCATTGTTCCTGTATTTTCTTTCTCATTATTTTCCTCTCCCCCCACCCCCCAGCACCTCCCCCTTGTTGGCTGTTTGATATGATGCGGGCTCTCTTACTATTCCTATTAGTAATCGCGTCCCCTGAAGTGAAACAATCTCCTGTAATCTATCAGTGGTTTATCTGGCCTATCTGAGAGCTGAGAATGGCCGGGCCCTCCGATGGCGCCATGCTTGGGAGCTGATAAAGTTACAGAGTTCAGCCAGTGATGAATGTTAAGTAACTACACCCCGGTTAGATAGGATATGGACTTGGCAGAGGGAGCAGCTCCGTCTGAAACCAATCTCTCCGATATCAGAAGGGCTGTTTTTTCTCAGGCTCTGGCTCTCCTTGTCTCTCTCTCTTTCCCTCCCCCCTCTTTTCTGGGGCCTGAGCTGCAAAGTTCAAATCCAGCCTCCCCCAAAGCTTTTGAGGGTGAGGGGGGGCCCCATTTCTGTTCTGGGGAGAAGACGTTCTGCCGGGGCGCCCAGCTCTCTAGTAAAACGAGCCGGGAGGATAAGCTGTTCACAATGGGAGGGCAGGGTTTGTTCCCTCTCTTTCCCCCACGGGCTGCTCCGAGTGTGGCTGATGGGGAGGCAGGACACCTCCTGTGCCCTCTGCTGCCAGCCTGGCCCACTTCCCCCGCCTGAAGCGTGTCCTGCCCAGGGGATTTTCTGTCCCAGGGCGAGGTGAGACCGGAGCTGGAGCTGGCACCTTGCTGAGGCTAGCTGTTCGCACTGGGATGGGAGACTTTGGCTCTGAGGGTCTTTGCGTGGTGCTGGCCCTCCTTGGCCAGGCTGGGAGACGTCCTGCGGAGGGGGGGCCCTGGGGACAGTCTGTGATTTATGGGGCCTGTCTCCTCTAGGCTGCCAGCTCAAAGCCAGGCCCGTAGTGATGGGAAGCTCCCATCCAGCAGGTGTTCACGTGGTACAAACCAGGCTCACCAGAGAGACTCTGACTTGATTCCCTTTTCCGTCCCCTGCCCTTAGCTCAGGGTTGTGACTTGCCGGCCAGGCCCCGGGTGGGGGGACGCCTCGCCAGTAGTTGTCTGGCTGTCGCTGCTCTCTTGCCGAAATGGAGCACTTCCTGAGCGCCGCCCAGAGCTGCTAGACGAGCACCAGCATCCCGTCATGGCCCCAGCACGCCCCCTTTGTAACCCAGCCGGGCCCCTACCCCACGCACGGCTGTGCCCCGACACAGAAAGTCCCTAACCCCTGGCCCAGTGCTGCCAATGAAGCTGCTTCAGCAGCAGGCAGGGGTGCAAGGCTGAGTGGGTGCAATGCTTTTAGGAAAAGGCAGGTGGTGCAGGGACCGCTGGGCTGCGCAAGGCGTGCGGGTGTGTTAGAAGGTGCTCTGAGTCTGGAGGCGGGAGGGTGGAAACCAGCGGACGAGGAGGGGGCTGCGTAGCTACGTCGGCTGAACGGGCCGGTCAGGACACTAGCGGCACTCTGCTAGCAAGTGCCTGCAGGGCCGGCCTTGTGCATCACACTCGATTCCAATCCTCCGCCTGCCAGAGCTGCCTGAGTTATCTCCACTCAGCATCTCCTCTCTTGTTCCCCTCCCCATTATCTCCCCCCCACCCCCACGACTTAATGGGTTTAATCGTTGGGGGAGGGGCGGATAATGTGGAGAGGGCACCCGTGTTGCCATGGAGACCACCAGGAAAGGTCAGGCCGAGTTTATCTCGGTGTGATAGAGAAGGGCTCCTAATTAGCGATAGGTGCCACTGTAGCGCAGGGCTGGGCTGGGCCCGAACATTATCAGCTACTCGCACCGGACTGATATTAAAACGTATCTGGGAAGAGGGGGGAGCCCAGCCCCTGAGATGCTCTTTAAACCTGACGCTGGGCTGAGGGGGGCTGCCTGCTCCCTCTTCGCAGGGTTTCCCACGTAGGAAAAGACCCAGTCGGCCCCTTCAGATGCATCCCCCTCGGTGGCTGGCTTGTCTCTTTTCAAACTGCTGTCGGTGTTGGCGCGGTCAAAGGTCAGAAGGCCACCAGGCTGCCGTTTGACTTGGTGAGCGCTTCCCAGGGACGTGGTGAGCGCAAGCCAGCCCCTGGGGCAGGATGCCCCTGAAGTGTGGGTCCGGCTCTGTGCTCTGTTCCTCGGGGGCGTTAGCGCTGGAGAGGGATGTGCCGGCAGAGACATCCAGCCATCACCCCTAGGAGCCACTGCTGGGAAGAGACTCGCATTCCATCAATCTTAAACCACAGCTCAGGGAAGTACGTTACAAGGGCCTCTCTGCGTTGGGAAGGAGATGCTCCTTTTTCAGTTTCACTGACTCCACTCCCCCCCAGATCCTGGGCAGGAGGAACTAATGTCAAAGGGTTTCTGATCTGCAGTGGAATGGAGCGATCTCTGGGGCCCCTTCTCTGCGCTGTGCGTCTGGCCAAGAGCCGCCGTCCTCTTTTATAGTAGCAGATTATCTCCCCAGCATCCTCTTCTGCGGTATCCGCAATTATCAGCACAGTCACCCAGCCTTTCTAGAGGAGATAGGCGTCTGAAAACGACCGATGGCATCGCGCGCTCGCTTGTGCCTATGGCCGCAGTCCCGTGCCTCGACTGAGGCGGGTGAGCGAACTCTCTCCCCCACCCCTTTGATGGCTTTGGTCTGAGGATGTGCGTGTGGGTGAGGTCTGCCTAAGGAGCTGGGTTCTTGTCTGGCTGAACCAGGCGGTGGGAGGCAGCCAGGGTGGCTGGCGAACGCTAGGCATATCCCACTGGGCTCTATGCCTTTCCGAAGAGCAGATTCAGGGGCTCAGATCAAAGAGGTGCTGATAATGGTGGCAGCTTTTGCTTGTGCCCCACTCGGAGCTTTAAACGGGGGAGCGGCAGCCGCCAACACTGTGAAAGGCCTTCGGGGGCGTCTGACTGCTGAGACTTATATCTGTGCTTCACAGGCCTGGTTTTTCCGAAGTTAAGGCTTATGACCCAGTGTTGGCTTGGCCAGAACTGTGTGTGTGTCGGGAGCGAGGGTTGGGGTAGCTATTTAATACCCTATCGGATAAGAAAGGGAAAATAGCCTTGTGGTCAGGGCCCTTGCCTGATACTTGCGAGACCCGTGTTCAAGTCACTGCTCTGCCACAGACTCTGTGTCACTGTGGGCAGTCATTTTAATCCGCCTGTGCCTCAGTTTCCCTTCTGTGCAATGGGGTAATAGCACCACCCTGCCTCCCAGGGGTGTGTGAGGGTAAATATGTTTGAGACTGAGGTGCCCAGAGACTGCGGTGACGAGGAGTGGGCATTACACGTACCCACAGGTGATGATACAGCGAGCTTCAGTCTAACAAAGAAAACGCCTGTGACAAAGGCTCGGTGAGTGCAGCTGTTTGTTAAATCCCCTCACTTCTGGATTCTCCTGGCTCCTGTAGCCCTAATTCCTCCCCCTGAATGTTCGGAGGATGTTAGTGTGGGTGAAGTTGCTTTGGGGTTTTTTTCTCTTGTGAATATAAAGAGCGGCGTTCCCCGATGGCTGTACAACTTCTACGCCTCTTTCACTAAGGCCCTGAGTCTACACTACTGGGACTGTGGCAACCTACGGGGCCGGAAGGGGGTTGTTTTTCTGTCGGGAGCTAGGTTGGTGGAAACATTCTTCCCTTGACCTCGTTATGTCTCCACCAGGGACAGGCACCAGCGAAGGACCCGCTGCCGAATTGCCGCTGAAGAACGAAGCGGCGCGGTAGAGCTGCCGCCAACTGCGGCTTTATCGTCTTTTTTTTTTTTTTTTTTTGCTGGAGCCGGCCCTGATCAGGGATATCCCTGAGCCCCCTAGCTATGTCCACCTCAGTTTTAAGTGTAGACGAGGCCTAAGAAAATGGTGTGGGAGGGAAGTAAAAATGAGGACAAAGAGAGGGAGCTAAAGTCCTTCTTCAAGATGCCTGTAGCGGTGGAGAGCAATGGTTGCCCCGTCTGCGGCGCTGTGGCTTTCCACCCGCTTGCTCCCAACAACGGCTTCCTCTCTGCGGCACTCCCTGGTGTAAAAAGTCATCTGTTGATGCTGGCTATGGCGAGCGCGATTGTCCGGTCAGTGGCTCTGGTGATGGCAGATCACCACAACAGGAACCACCCTGAAGTTCCTGTGCGCTAGGGCAGTGCTATTAACCCCATTGTACAGATGGGGGAACTGAGGCCCAGAGAAGCTAAGTGACTCGCCCAGGGTCACACAGGAAGTCCGTGGCGGAGCAGGGAATTGAACTCAGGTGTCCAAAGCTAGAGCCCTAGCCACTGGGCCATCCTTCCCCTGTCGTGTGTGCACGCAGCTCCTAAAGGAGAGACCCTAATGAACCTTGCGGTGAGGAGATGGGGGAAATGGAGGAGCCTGGATGATTGGCCAGACCTGTTATACACCCAGTGACTTGTTGGTCACGTGCAGGTGGGGAAGCTCTCATTTCAGGTGCGCCTGGTCCCTGCCCTCCGGGTATGGTGGTCAGAGACAAATGGTGAGGAGGCAAAAGGCTGTCCCGCATTCAGGGAAGGCAGCTCCCTGCTTAGCTTACTGAGCAAAGTTAGTCGCTTGTCCCCGCTCCCTTAGCTGAATCTCTGGTCAGCTTGGCCCAGAGCAGGAAAGCCCTGGGGAGGGCGGGGAAGACTCTGTCCTTGGCTGCAGGAAGACGCTGGTAGAGGGAAGTGTGGTAGCTAGAGTGAGACCTTCGCCTGCATTGGGGCCGAGTCGACAGGGGAGTTGGGAGTGTTTTCAAGCCCAGGTAATAACTGGTCTCCTTGCTTCCTAATTGCCAAGTGGCTGGTGGGCATCATGCCCATGTTTTACAATCTGGGAGAGTCTCTTTAAGCTCCCCGGGGCCTGGTGGGAAGCATCCGTCTGCCGACTCCAGTCTCCGTTCTATGTATTTCTCTTTAATTTGAAGATGAATTCAGGGTCAGCGACTGGATAAGAGCTTGAAGGACGCTGCAGAGACAAAGAGCCATTATCTGCTTTCTATCAAGCTCGCTGACTTTGCAGGGGAACCTGGAGTCACCCCCAGCTCCTTGTGCGTGGCCCTCTCATTCCAGCGCGGTCACTCCTCCTGCTCCCCTCAGGGTCAAGGTCCCTCCAAGCCCGGCCCTGCTTGCGTGTTAACGCTTTCCAGGAACGGCCAGTTCGAGGAATCTGGGCTGGCTCCCAGCAGAGCCCTTCTCTGTGTGCACGCTCCTGGCACCTGCCCCTAGGACCTATCCACTTGACTAGCTTGGAGCATCTCCTCTCTCCTGCTGGGGGAAAGCTTTGCTAGGGGTGGGCTTGCCGAGGGTCTCCCCAGACGTTGTGCTGTCCCCTGCAGAGGGAAGGTAAAGGCCACGGGAGAAGAAATAACCAGGAAGAATTGCACATCCTGCCGTGTACCTATTCTGTTCCCGCTCCCCCAAGCATTATTGAATGGTCCAGCTGCTTGCAGCGCCTCCACTCACATGCTGTGTGGCAGCTTTGGAAGTCACCCAGGGGGGGGGTGATGTGAACGAACAGGGACCAGCTCAAATAGTCCCTTTGCTGAAAGTGCAGAGCTGGCCCCAAAAGATCCCTCCAAATTCCTAACAAAGCATCAGAGCTTCTGACTAGTAACAGCTGTCCCTTCCAGCCAGGTGGAATGGACGCCTGATCTACGTTGGGAGGGGGCTGTGTGTGTGTGTAGGGGGGGATCTCTGGGGTGGCAGAGCCCCTGATTTGTGAGGGCTTTGGGAGATGACGGTGGCAGGTGAAGATGGTTCTTACAAGGCTTGGAAACCAACCCTTGCTTCTGCTTTTTAGCATCTTCCCCCTCTAAATTTTTTTTTTTTAATCTGCCGCAGTGCTTTGCCTTTCCCAGCTTGGCCTGTGTTTCCTATGTGTGCTTTCCAGGGGCTGCGGATCAGCCTTGCAATGCTCCTGCTGTTAGGGGTCCCCGTCTGGAGAGATGCATCCTATTTACCGCTGTACTGCTGGCCGGGGGACGATGCATCCTGTTGGGAGTAGCTGGCAGAGACCTTAGTTTGGGGGAGGGGCGTTGTTAACTTCGGTTAGTCCCCAAATGTAGCTGTTGGGGGTGGGGAGGATTTATTAAAACCGGCACTGCGTTGGGGTGTCGGTCCAGAAGTTCTCGAAGGGTTTGTCTACACAGCAAACGCTGTGCGTGGGCTGGCCTACCTGAGCGAGCTTGGATCCAGCTAGTGTGGGTAACAGTGGCAGTGAAGGCAGCGCAGTGCCGATGGCACAGACCCTGGGTTGGCTTCATGGCTATTGTTCCCTTGCGGTCACTGGATTTGGTCTCACTCAGGGAGGCTAGCCCGGGCACACGTTTTGCTGTGTCGACATAGCCACGGGGGCAGAATGCCTGTATTGATTTCACAGGGCGTTTATTCCTGCCTGAGCGGGGTCGGGATTCCAGCCCGATGTGGTGTCATTGAAGTAACAAGTGTCTGACCAGACCCGTTCTGTTCTCCACATCCTGCCTCCTCAGCCGTGGTACCTGGGACCCAGACGCTGGGCTAGGGCACCTCACTACCTTAAAGCAAATGCATGCTTTTAGGGTGCACAGTCAGGGGACCCTCGAACTCCTCTGGCGTCCTTAGGAGCCCTCTAAAACCAGGGCTTGTTGGACGGCCTGGGCTATGCCCAGCTGCTGGTTCTGTTCCCTCCGTGCATTCTGCAGGGCTGGGAGTGCCCTGGGCTTGCTGGGGAGCCCCAAGCATCTGGTTTGCCAAGGTGTGTGATCTGGGGTGGGAACGACCTCGGCTGCCTTCAGAGGAGCAGGAGTTCTCCCCGGAGACAGGGGTTTATCTAGCTCTTCCGGGGGTGCCGCTCTCCTCCTGCTATCTGTGTCCCCCATGTTCCTTACACAAACAGGGATTGCCAAGGGTGGGAGGACAGGGAAAGGCTCCAGCTACGTTATCCAGCCTCCGTCCCATGAATCCCAACCCCTCCTGCTCCTCCTGTTAGCTGGGAGAGGAAGCAGCAAGCTCGCCCGACGCCAGCTGTGAGCTCCAGTGGATCAAGGGCTGGGAGGTGTGCAGCTGGGGGCAGAGGTGGCTGTTAAGGTCCTGGACCGAGCTGACGGGCAGAACTCAATACACTGCTTCATTTGTATTTGTCTTCTGGTAGCATCTGGGGGCCCCCGATGCGATCAGGGCCCTATTGTGCTAGGAGCTGTACAGAGAAGGAGAGGGACAGTCTCTAACCCAAAGAGCTTATTGTCTGAATAGACGCAACAGGCAAAAGAGGGAGGTTGGGGGACGATAACTTGCCTAAGGTCACACAGCAAACTAGTGGTATGGAAGGAAGGATTCAGCCCCATTTCTCTACTAACTTAGAGCCACTTCTGGATCACCCTTAAGTCCATGGCAGGCCTGGCGGACTGTCTGACTCACGCATGCGCACGCCCTACGAGTTTACATTCAGCATCTGGTGGGGAACATTTCAGCTGATCAGACCCTTTGTAAACCAGCGAAACTTCTCTATGGGGATGGCGTCGCCAGCTCTCCCGAGCCTGGAGAGTTCGTTTTTTCTCAGTTCCTCTGCCCCTGGAGTCCTTTGACTGCGTGAGAACCTGTCCTTTCATTTAAAAAAAAAAAAAAGCAGCATGTGTCTAGCCCTCGCGGCTCCAGAGAGGAGCTTGGAAGTATAGGCCCCAAGGCAGGTAAGGAAACCCCCAAACTGAAAATCCCATGATTGGTTTCATAAAAATCAAACTGCTTTTGCAGAGAGAAGAATAAATTTGTGGATTTTTGTTATTTTTAAAGGCTCGGGGTTGGCAACACTGGGGCCCCTACCCTGTGGCAGTGCAGAACTGTCCTGGAGGATCAAACATATTTTAGCTGAAGATATGAGCCTGTTTGTCTTGTCGTTGTCTCCCCTTCCCCCCGCCCCTCCCACACTGGGAGAGCGATGGACGGAGAACAGATTGTCATTTGCCCTGTGGATTCGCCTCCTCCTCTGATTTCCAAGCCGGTGGGAAAGTCTGAATCTGTTGCTATTTTCTATCTGTTATCAAGGCCTCTTATCGCTTCGCTCTTGTCTGCATGCCTGCTTTCGGATAGTCCAGGGTCTCTCCCTTGGCAGCCTGGAAACAAACTTTTTTTCAAAATTTGCTGGATAAATGAGAGGGATCAAGAAAAGGTTTATTGTTCAGATGCTGAAAGAAGTTTAATGGAGTGAAATGATCAAATAATTACCTGTGTAATGACAATTTTTCTGACCCGCACCCTCTTTGCTTCCTGACTGTGAATATTGTGTCAGTCTCTTGGTGTTAACACTGATCACCAAAAGAGGGAGGTTGGGGGTTACGGAAAGCACTTCATTTTGTCTAGTACCGTGTATACAAACTACAGTCTGGTATCTAGGGATTTAGTATGGCAAGGGGTGGGGGGAGGGGTGGCTACACAACATTACACTTGCTAAATGGATTTACCTTCCATGGCCACATGAGGTGTGGAGAAGCACCCCCTGCTCTAATCTTCTGGTAATGAACAAGTGGCCTTCCTAGGTAGTAATTAGACTTGTGGGGAGATGGATGTGCTAAATATCCCTACTCTATAGATGAAATGAAGCAACTTGCCTGCAATCAGCACAGGAAGTCTGTCACTGGACCAGGGATTGAACCTGGGTCTCTTCAATCCAGGACCTTTGCTCTTAGACCACCCTTCCTCCCCATATATTTAATTGTTCAGCCCGCTTGCTAGGGCTGGAAAATAAAAACCTGTTTGCAAATAACTTCTCGTTGTCGTTCACATTTTCCAAGCGGCTCTGCTGTCTGCTGACTCAGGCAGACGTTGCTACGTGTATTGCGCTTGGTTTATGTGTTTAACGATTTTTTTCTTTGTGATTGGGGGTGGTGGCTAGAAATCTTTATTTTGTTTTTAATGGAAGCATCAGAACCTGGAGTACAGCTGAGGAGTGAATCCCACAGACCGGAGGGATGCCACAGCCCAGCTGGTAGAATCTTTAACCGGCCATCGTCCTCCCTTGTACTTCTTGCCACGGCTCTATAAAGTGTTCTTTTGAGCATCCTCTTGGCATGTGGCAAACAAAGCTGTGGGGCCAGTCTGCAGAAGGGTTAAGAAACTGGGAGGACAGTTTTGAACTGAGCCTGAAACGCAGCAGGAGGGCTGGGCGGGGTAAGTGGGGTGGAAGGGGTCCTGCTTCTTTGTATTCATGGGAAGGCAGGAGGCAGCATCTCGACCCTGCTGGCGAGCTGATGCCTGGTGCTGACACTGGATGTGCCATTTTCCCTTTCAAAGCTCAGCCTGGCTGTTTCTGTTCCTGCGCTGGTAGCTGCTAACTATCCTTATCCACCCCCTGCTCTAATCCTCTGGTAATGAACGAGTGGCCTTCGTAGGTAGTAATTAGGCTCTGTGGGGAGACTGATGTGCTAAATATGAACCTGTCGTCCTCCTCAAAGTGGGCATTTCAAGGACTCGTCAGGAGATTATCTCGGCTGTCCTGATCCTGAAAGGGATGATTGACAGCCCACACAGCTTAGTTTGTCACTCACACTTTCTCTCTCTCTCTCGCAGTCTCTCCAAATAAAATAAAGTAAACCCAAAATCCGGCTGCTCCAGCCCGCCGCGGTTGTTGCTGGAGAAGGGAGAGGGCTAGAGCCTGGCACCAGTCTGGCTTCATGGCATTCCAGCTGCTGGCAGGAGCCTTGCTGAGCCAATGGGGGTGTGTGCGTGGGGTGGGCATCTAAGAAATGGGGAGTAGAGGTGGAACTCTTCCTGCAGCAGCCCGTGCAGAGACCCGTGAGTGGCTTGTAGCAGGAGTGTTGACACACAGGCCAAGATTTTCAGAAGCCGCCGGTGACTTTGGGCACCTCCATTTTTGGGGTGCCCCAACTTGACACCTAAAAGAGGCCTGATATTTTTTTCGGAAGGTGGTAGTACGGCTTTCTGGAAAACCGGCTCCTTTAGTGTGTGTCAGATTGGGACAACCCCTCCCCCCGATAAGTGACGCCCCAAATCGCCAGTCACTTTCGGAGTTGCTGGGTGTGTAAATGTATCCATGAATCCCTGGTCTGGGTAACACGGTGGTTCGCCCCAGTCCCCTGACACGTAAGAGTCTTGTGTCTGAACTCGAATTCTAACCCTCGCTGCGCCTCCTCTCCAGAGGGCTTGGCAGTTAGCCCCTCACACGCCCCCGGGGAAGCAAGGGTTATTGTCCCAATCTCTCAGACTGGGAACCCGAGGCTCAAAGAGAAGAGACTTGACTGAGGCCACAGGTGCAGCAGTAGAGGTTGGAGTTGGTGGGTGCTGACCCACGTGTGGCAGATACAAACTTTCTGTGGTCGAGGCTGGGGAAGAAAGAGCCGTCGCTTAACAGCTTTCCCACATGTCCCATCTGTAGGACAACAGTGAGAGCCTGCATCTGAGCCAGAGTTTGTGACGGCCCCACGCCTCCTAATCCGATGGGAGAGTGGAGCACCTGGAATTCAGTGAGGAAATGAGGTGGGGCTTCAAACCCCAGCACTCTTGGGAACATCGGCTCAAAAGCCCTTCTGTGGAGAGTGGGGTAGCACATCTTAATTATCAACTCCTGAAGGCAAGGGAGACGGCGCCTGAGAAGAGAAGAGGTGCTAAGTACTTCCCAAAGTTTGGGGGGTTGCTTTGGGTGAGTGGGGAAATAAGCATTTGTTGGAGGGTTGCTGGGGGTGGAGAAATGTTGCCCTCAAGAATAAAACTCTCAAATTCTCCTGCCAATGCCTCTCTTGACGTGCGAGTAGCTTTCGCTGCAAGGTGAGAATTGGTGGCAACTTCGTACATCTTGGAGTCACGTACATGAGGGTGGATGAAACCTGTTACAAGGGCTCGAAGAAACAGTTTGGTGGGAGCGGGTAGGAAGCTGACGTGAGAGAAGGCTGTTCCGCTCTGCAGGATCTAGGGGCTTGTTTACCTGGGAAAGTCTCTTGCCAATTATACCAGTAAATTGATCTAATTATACTGATATAGCCCCTTCCAAATATACATAAACTACCCCCCCACACACACACACACACACAAATGTGCCTTTTATACCAGACAAAGTGTCCACATGAGGAGTTGAACTCATAATTATACCAGTATAAATTCACACATTGGCTTATACCGGTATAACTTCCCCGTGTAGACAAGCCCTCAGCTTTTCTTAAAAGTATTGGCTTCTAATCCTTGTGCTTTGATGCAAGTCTTCCAGACCTGAACTGAGTGCACCACTGCACTCCAATGCTGCCAATGCTGATCCGAGATCTAAGCTGCTGAAGACCAAAACCTGACTACACAGTTTTCATTGCTGCTACCTAGGGAGCCCATCCATGTGAAATTGACAAGCCAGGTCAGTTTCACACTTGCAGCCTTGGAAAGAGCTGAGAACAATGGTGATCCAGAGCTGCCCTCTGGGGGTCGGGGACCCAAAAGAGAGCGAAGCAGGTGAGACCTCTGCACCCCAGCAGCGGCTAAGAAACTGATGGAGGGACAGAGGTGGCGTCCCCGAGCAGGGTCCAGGTACCTGATGGGTATCCCGGCACCCTTTTGCCCTCCCGCTTCTCCAGTAACTATGTGGAGGCAGGTGGCTTCTCACTTGGCCATTGCCCCTGGATAGGGGAGCCTCTTGTCTTAGTTGAATATTGTGGCTATGAGGTTTCTGGTCATTTCAGACCCTATGGGAGGACGGGGCAGCAGATAGGGGAACAATGTTGGGATAAGTTAAAGCAATGGAAAGTGTGTGTGTGTGTGTGAGAGACACAGACACACACACAGACACACACACAGAGTCATGGAGGGGAAAAAATACACCTGATTAGTGATAGGAAAGAAAGGTGTGGAATAGTGGGGCAAAGCCAGGAATGGAAAGAAGGTAAAACAACAACAGAGGAGATGTACTAAACTACACTGCCTACGATCTGTTGAGTTCCGGGTTGATGGTAGATGGCTACAGTGAACAACACGCAATTGTTACATTCCTTTACATTACAGGAGGGGGGTATAGCTTGGGGGTGGAGGACACAGGTGATTGGGCTAATAGGTTTTTCCCAAGTCTTGTCTCTGACCAGTCCTAGTATGCTGTCCCTTACACCCTGAGGTATAATGGGCTTGTTCTGTAGGATATTCAGTTTTCTGGAACTTTCAACTACCCCCTCCCATCCTGCCAAACAAAAATGTTCTACCCCTTCTTCCCGCCACCAGCCAAGCCATATATTAATAGCCCTGATCTCATCCGGGGCCGGCCTTCACATGGTTAACTTTGTCACATCATCTCAGATTAATGCAAGTTTTTACAATCGCTGTAATTTAAAAAAGAAATCCTTCCTTGTTATCAAAAAAAAAAAAAAAAAAGAGAGAGAGAGAAAGAGAAGGGGGGGTGTGGAGAATAGTTAATCGTCTAAGCGGAGTATCTTGGAATGGAGCATTTTTTGGCTCATCACCTCTCTGTAAAGCCAGCCTCAGTAATTCAGTTTTAAAGCATGAAAAAAGGGAGTTGATGAAATTCCACTATCAGCACTGAACCAATATGCAAAATATCTCGCCGAAAATCAAATAGCTATTATGTTTTCATTTCCATTTCAGCGTATTTGCTTAATGAAGAATAGACAGATCAGGCAAGCTGAGGGAGTCTGCGTGAGGTGATAACTGTGCAAGGCTTCCAGCAATCCCAGAGAAATGACGCTCCACTCATTGCTTCGTCTCTCTCTCTTTTTTTTTTTTTAAATATCCAGTAGCTCATTTAACCCGCACAGCTGGGAACATTGTTGCTCCTGGCACATTGCAGCCAGAGCGAGGGGTGCAAAGTTGCAAGTGTGGGGGTGCGAGGGGATGTTGGCCAGCGTATCTGCAAGCCAGATGGGGCACGATAGCTTGACCTTGTGTGCCAAGAATGTGGGGCTGTGGTGGAGGCACCGCAAAGCATCATTGATGGAGATACAACAATATTTTAGCTCCAGCCCCTGCCCGGACCTGCACTTTCTCCTGGGCACAGCAGAGGTTGGGAGTCAGTTTTCCTTGAACGCCTGCACATGCATTATCTGGGTTCACAGGCCCCGGGATCCTGAGCGCTAGCTACTGAGTGAATGACTTTACTCTCCCTGAAATGCGGCCATGTCTTGGCCCGGCACAGGGACGCACTGCCGAGACACCCATTGCATTCCGTGACGCTGTACGCAGCAGGGGCTTCCATTGTTAAAGTGCAGGGTTTCCCAAAACCGCTGCTGTGATCCAGGGTCCTGTTGTGCCAGATCTGAACTATTTAATGCTTGGCATCAATCCAAAAAGGCTTGGTGCCTTGGTGTCTGAGAAGCACCTTTTCCACTGGAAGAGGATCTCATGAAGGAGAGAGATAGACCTAAAGTTCAACAAGACCAACACATGGGTGGGGGGCCCTCCACCCCTCCCTTCCTTTGTGAGAGTGAATTTGGTGCTTATAGGTGCCAAATTGACATCCCTGGAGCCCAGGATCCATTTGTTCTCAGAACAAACACAGTACATGCAGCGACACTACAACCCACCTCCACACTGCCCCACAGATGGGCCCTAGAGGTGGCCATGCTGGAGTTGGATGGGGTTGTTCCATGGCTCAGTCAGTCTTTGGGGTCTCTCTTTAACCAGAGGCCTAGCTGTGGGGATGATGATGCTCCTTACGATGTTGGTGTCCATCTCCTGGTGACGCGGCTGGATGCCTAATCCTGATCTGGGGCCTGGTGGTGGAAGGGGCCCAGTCCCTTTTTTCAATCTAATGAGTCATCCAGCTTTTGCCTCTCATCAGAATTAATGAGCCTGATTCAGAATAAGGAGTGGAAGGCCCTAGAATAATCCATCTGGCAAGAGGGGTTCAGGGAAGCCCCTGTCTGAATAGATTCCTGTTCTGTCAGGCTCGATTAATATTATTTTGTATTATGGTAACACCCAGAGTCCCAGGTCGCGATCGGGGCCGCGTTGCAATAGGAGCTGTCAAAACCCCGAGTGACGGTCCAGCTAGGAGGGTGAGGATTCTCTAAACAGGATTCCTGCCCTTCGCTGGGGCCCAGAATTGCTGCTGGGTGACGTCTGAGGGCGTGGCTGGGTGGTCAGTGCTGAGTACAAGCAGCCCTGGGCTACCTTGGGCACGACAGTGACAACTGAACAGATAGAGGCCAAGTGTGCGTGTGCCTACGTCTGTGTGATTTCCCTGCTTGTGTCTGCATGCTCGTACTAGCTCAATGGGTAGAAACCGCAGCGAAGCCACGGGCGCACGGAGAGTGGCAGAGGGGGCATGGCTGAGCCATGCAGAGTGTGCACCCACTGGAAACCAGCTCAGCCGTGTTTCTGCTACCCCTACCCGTGTTACGGTGGCTATGCTGCTATTAGTACTCGGGGTAGCTCGAAGAGAGCTAGCGGGAGGATGCAGCCCTGAGCAGGGGAACCACACCCCTAGCTTGTAGCGTGTACGTCGCTTGTGTCCCATCCCCCCCATCTGTTCTCCTCTGGCGAGGACTGGCCTTTCCTGCCCACAGAGGGGGGATGGAAGAGAGGGGAAGGAGGAGAGAATCGGGTTAACTTTATCAGACGCCCAAGAGCCGTGAAAGAAAAAATTACCCTAACAATGTTTCATTTACCGCGAGAGAAACGATTTGTTAGCCGGCAATTGTTTCTGAATATTATCAGAGTCTTTTTAATTGTGCTGGAACTGAAATTAGCAGAATTAGAATAAATTGCCTTCCCTTCTCCGGCAGCCTCTTTATTCACGCTTATTGTTGTCTGCTTTGTATAGATTATGGGCCCTTTGTTCTCCCGGTGTAAATAGACATGCCTGGAGTCAGAGAGTGGCTGAGGTCTGGAGAAATGCGCTGTGCGGTTTTATCCCCCTTCCCCTTTTTGGTGGGAGCTGCTTGCCATATTTGGAGGCCGGAGGTTCCAGGCCTGGTTAGGCTTGGAGGATGCGATGGTCTGTTCCCGGGGAATCGGTTTGATTGTGTTTTGGTGTTTGATCTCTCTCTCTCTCTGTGCTGGAGAGCTCATCACCACAGCAGCGTTCCCTTACGCGGCTCCGTCATTAGGAGCAGGCTTCTCTTCTTTAAGTGACTACAGTTTTATTTTTGAACCTGGCTGGTTCGGTCACTGCACAGACTGCTGTGGCCTCGGCGCACTGAGGCGATTGACGTGTGGGGTAACTGGCTGGTCAAATCTGCAGTCTGCAAGTGGTCTAATGGATGGATGACCTGCCAGGCAGTGCCTCCTGGGTATGGTGGGACTCATTCTGCTGCTCCTGCGTACAGTGGAAGTCCCCCTCTTGGCTGCATGGTGTGTGTGTGGGGGGTTCAATCGTGCAGTGGTTTTCAACCTTTTTTCATTTGTGAACCCCCTTAAAAATTTCCAAATGGAGGTGCAGAACATAGAACGGCCAGACTGGGTCAGACCAAAGGTCCATCTAGCCCAGTATCCTGTCTTCTGACAGTGGCCAATGCCAGGTGCCCCAGAGGGAATGGGAAAGGGAAAGGGGTGCAGACCCCTTTGGAAATGTTAAACCTAGTCTGTGGACCCCAGGCTGAATACCACTGCACTAGCACATCCAAACCTCTCCATGTGGTCCCCAGGCTCCTGGGCCAGCCTGCCATGAGCTGGAAGAGACAGCATTCTGGGTAACAGTATGCAAACGAGTTGGCCAGCGGTCCTATTCTGGAATTCCTGTCTCCAGCGCTAGCAGCATTTGACTTGCCCTGAGTTAGACGTGCCTGTCGCAACCGCTTGACATGGGCGTGTCTGCTGCGAACCAGGTGGTTTTCGAGAGGAGGCTGACTAATCCCTGAGGAGTTGGTCCTGCTGGAGCTAGTCTGTGTGGCACAGCCACGTGGCTGCACAGTGGAACTCAAGTTAGAAACGCGACGCAACCCACGCTCCGATCCGGAGGCTGCAAGGGCAAAGCCTTCTCCAGCTCTGGGGTGAGCTCGGCGTACGTGGGACCCACTGAGGTGTGTGCGTTCCGCGTCCCCTCTTGGTGCTCAATCAGCAGAGGATGGGAGTTTACCACCCTAGCTAGAAAGCTTGGCTTGTCAGCTCCAGCTATAGCAGCTCACCCTCCTAGCACTGGAGGCCTCTGCTTCAAGCCCCATTGTGTCTGCCAAGATGGCATCATTGCATAGACACATGGCCCAGCCGTGTTAGACTCTGCTCCAAGGAATTCAGCCTGTCTTCGTTTATGATTGCACAGAACATGAGGGCAGAGGATGTCCTTCGCACCTTGAGGAGCCCACTCCCTTAAGGAGCCAGCATTGTTCTCCCTTGATTTGCCATGCCGTGGCTTAGCTGTCGGTCAAATGGGATGATGATAATCCAGAGGAATGTTTCAAACCTGAATTCACTGATGTCTGTAAAGGGCTTTAAGGTCCTCCGGAAGATGCTCTGGAAAAACCCAATGTGTAGTAGCGGCTTCCAGAAGCTGGGAATGGGCGACAGGGGATGGATCACTCAATGGTTACCTGTTCTGTTCATTCCCTCTGGGGCACCTGACATTGGCTACTGTCAGAAGACAGGATACTGGGCTAGATGGACCTTTGGTCTGACCCAGTATGGCTGTTCTTATGTGTTTGCAAACATTTCAGTATTGCCCCATGCAGCCTGTGTGGCCTTGCCAGTGAGATGAAGGCAGCCCCACCCCAGAGTAAAGTGAGTGGGGAAAGCTTCCTTTAACCCCTGCCCCCCCAACTTCCCAAGGGGCATGTCAAAATAATCCTTTCTCTCCTCTGCCCCCCGTCCCTCTCCCTATGGGCCCCAGACGCCAGCGCGTGAATCAGTCTGGCTGCTCCTATCCCTACGGACATTGTGAAACAAGGGCTTTGTGAGTGCCGAGAGAAGCCTGTTCCGTTGTCACGGTCCGCCTGGTGCCCAGCTGCGGGAGTTCGTGCCGTCTCATGGGTGGCTCCTTGGGATCTCTGTGAAACAAGTGGAGACGGCTTCGGCCCAGTTCCCTGCACGCCTTAACATGGCAAGAGACATCCTTGCCGCTGGGCCCCATGTTAGCAGTGTGAGACCAAAGCACTTGCCGGATGGGTGGGAGGCAAACCACCCAGGTGAAGCCCCTGGGACTTCTAACTCCGGATGGGCAGGGCGGTGGGGGGGGAAGGGACCCCTCTCCTTTCTGTCCCACCAGGTAGGAACTAGAACACCCCCCTGCCCGAGATAACAGAGCTCCCTGCCTCCAGAAGCAGATAGGTTCAAACAAGCCGTGTGATTAGGAGTAGAACCTAGAAGGAACTAAAAGCATCTCCTATCTAGCCATGGCCTCAGCCCCTCTTCTTTTCCTGCCTTACTGGTTTCTTTCAGACACCCCTCTTCTCCACCCCCCCACCTCCCCGCCCGGCTCTGAGCTGTCCAGATCGCTCTCTGCTGAGCGGGTCGCATGTTTGGAGAGCACCGTTTACAAGGCGCAGAGACATTTGTAGCCTTAATGTATTTCCTTCAATAACGTGTGTCTGCGGCGGCTGGCGGAGCTTATAGAAGTGACAGTAAGACTAGCCTGGCTTTGTGTGGGCTGGCACGGGATGAGCCTGCTAGCCGGGCCGGGGGGGAGAAGAGCTCTGGAGGGCTGGGGTTGAGCTGTACCCGGGTCCCTTTGTTATGTCAGTGAAGGAAATGGCCTTCACCCTGGGTGCTGCGATGCGAGTGCCCTGGAGACCCTCCCCTGGGCATTGTTCATTGCATATTGATCCCTTTCTGGGAGGCTGCTTGCAGACTCTGCCTACGAGTCAGTGATGCCAGTGTTCTGATCAGTGCTGGGGGTGCTGAGCATGGAAAACACTGGAGTCCGCCCTGGGAAGCGCTTCTCAGCTGTTGAATTCCTCTTGCACATAGAGCTGAGTGAATCAGAGCTGGTATAAACCCTGCTCCTCCTCCCCCAGAAAAAATCCACTCTGGCACTCAGTGTCTCTCCCCCCGCCATAGTAATGGACTGGTTCATGGGGAGGAACTGCTGCTAGTCTATCAGGACGCCCTCAATGTTCTCTGCGATTGGAGTGTGTGGCTTTGAAATCCGTGTTCTTGCAGGTAGGGTTTTTGGAAGGACCCATTCCATCTGCCCAGGAGAGTGTGTGTGTGTGTGTGTGTGTGTGTGTGTGTGTGTGTGTGAGAGAGAGAGAGTATCTAACATCTGGAGTGCTGTGTGTCACTGAAGCATCTTCCTTCTGCTCCTAGCAGGAAGGAGAGGACAAAGGAACATATCTCTTAGAAATTAGCATGTGTCTGTTTGTCTGCTGCTTTCCCTGGAAGTGGAAGAGGTCGGAAACCTTGGGGAGGAAACACTTCTGGGGGGGTGGCTCTCCAAGCCCTGACGAGAACAAGGCACTCTATCAGCCTTGTGCTGTGAAATGCCCCCCTGTGGACTATGGATGCTTCAGGGTTTGCAACAGGTGGCTTCCCATCTTCCCTCCCCAGTGAAGAAAGGGTGAGACTCTGCCTGATGAAAACTGCTAACCAGGCCTTTGTGCCAAGCGCCTGCCTGGACGTGTGGTCCGAGGGCGCTGCCTTCTCCTCACTTACCTGTCGGACTCCTATTGTGTTTTGAAGGTTCCTTTGGGGAGATGGAGGAAGGCGACGACGCCCCGGCAGAGGAGAATAGCCAGGCTGAGAGAGAGGGTGCAGCATCAGCCCAAAATGGATCTGCAGAGTGTGATGCCTCAAGCCCTCTTGGCAGTGAAGGTAAGTCCTGCTCTGGTGGCTTGTGGCTGTGGAGTTACTGCTCTGCTTGCTTGGGCTCTCGTGTAAAGCCGCATATGGTGAGAGAAGCTCCCTGCCCAAGGGCGTCAGTAGCCTTCTACTTAATGGGGGAGCAGGGGGCGGTAAGGCAAGCAGCAGAAGTGCAAGCCCACCAGGTCGCCCCCTGGCCCGCGTGCCTCAACTCTGCTCCGGAGACAATACCCGGATTGCTTCTTCTCCAAGGCCTGTCCACTGCTTGGCCTCTAAGGCCCCCTTCGAAGACGCTAGTGAGTGTTGATTGGGATTATCCAGTGGGCCCCTGAGCGGGGGCTTACCAGGGTGGGGTGTTAGGCGAACCAGGTGGAGGCACTCACAGGGGTCCTGGCAGCTCTGTATTTGAGGAGCTGGGTTCCTCTTGGCTCTCCAGTGGTTGGATCGCTGCCTTTGTTGGAGGGCTGGCTCCCCTGGCCTTTAACGTGCCACAGACATGATGTGGGAAAGAGGAGCATTGTGGTCTCGGCGTGGGCTGCTCCTGGACCCGCTGTGGCTGAAGAGCGGCCAGTCTGGCCCCTCGCTGGGGCTGTATCTGAGATCCCGCCTCCCCCGTCTATCAGGTGTCTGGGGTGGGCTCTGCTCCGGGGGAGTGCAAGAGGTTGTGGTGCATCAAAGAGCAGGTTAACGTTTGGCTTAGTTGCTCGTGGGGGCTTTTCCATGCTCGGTCCTCCCCAGGGCCCCCTGCCCCAGGTGGGGAGCAGCCGTCGGGCGTGGGTAGCACAACCCACTCTGTTGTTACAAGACTGGCAGAATGACGCCATCACAACTGTCACCTGCAGATCCGAATCCATGCGAGCGCTGTGCTCGGCCCATCCCTGACCCGCTCCCCTCCGGCTCTGCACAAGGAGACTTCTCCCTGGTGTCGGGGGAGCTGCTGGCTGGGCCCGGGGCTCCGTGACCACCATCTCCCTCCGGGCCTCTGTCCCTGCAGGGTTCACAACTCCACACAAACGTGGCATGTGTTCGGCTCCTTGTTTGGCGATCGGCCTGGGAGGAGCAACTTCCGTGGGGCCTGAGATCTGGCAAAAGGCACCCAGGCCTCCACCTTGAAATGCTTCCTCACCTCACCCTCCCGTCAGAAGGGGCCCTGGCACGGTAATTCTGGCTTTGGTCCAGCCGGTGCCCCTTTGCCCCAACTTGTCCCAGTGCAGCCAGTGGAAGGAGGAGATGGGCTCTTCCTGTGGTCACTGTAGGGCCGTTTCTTGACCCGTCTCGCTCTGAGCGGCCCCTTTGCTTGGCAGTCTGGTGGAGGCAAACTGAGCTTGTATGGGGGAGGGTTTTGGGAGCCAGAAGCAGGCGCATGGAAACTTGAGGTGTGATACTGACACGGGGCTGACTGCTAATTGGTCTCTTGGCTGCATTTCAGCTCTTCTAACCGTCCCTGTGCAGTGATGTGAGGACAGCCTCCCCTAGAGCGCACGAGCTCAGCGTAGGGGTACGTCTCCAAGGAGGCGGGGGGGATGCAGGAGTGGGGGATCTGGCTAGTAGGTACAGGGCTGCATTGCATTAAATGCGCCAGTGCAATCTGGTGACATTGGCTACCAGGTACAAAGTGACCCCTAAAGTGGAACCAGCCTGCAGCCGCTAAGGATTGTGGGACAGGGTCGTGGATAGCTGGCCCTCTCCCCAGTGGAAATGTGCACATGATGTTGCACGGCTGTCATGGTGATGTCACTGGAGGAAGTTGCCCTGGTTAGGCATGGATCCAGTGGCGTGATGTGTGTTACCTTGTCTTTTGCTTCCTGTCTGAACAATCATGCAGCATCCCTGGCTGGCACGCAGCAATAATCCACAGCCGCACTGCACCCCAGCCTGGGAGGTGACTGCATTTGAGTGCCGGCACGAAGCGATCCTAGCTCTGGGGAGGGGGCGCGAAGTGTAATCAGTTAATGTTTGCAGTGCCCTTTGAGATCAATGGTGCCAGGGCAGGGCCAGGTGGTGATAATCAATCCAGTCGTGCCCCGGTGTGAGGGGTACCTGAGTCTTAGATCTGATGCACATTTTGGAGAGGGTTAGTTTCTTTCCCGTGCCCGGAGCTGAAACACCCTCTCCTCCCGTGCGCGGTGTGGATCGTAGACACCCCCCTTCCTGTGCCGGACCCCACCGGGTGGCTCTGGCAGTCAGATTCCGCAATTTCCCTGTGCTGGTGTTATTTCCTTGCAGGAACCCACCCTCCGTCAAAGTCCGAGACCTGCCATGATAGCAAAGGTTTCCGGAGATCGATGCCACTGGAAGATTCTGGCCTCTGACTTGGCAGTCAATAAACCGGAGCACTTGCCCCCTAGATAAAGGGAAGGAAAACTCCCAGCGGGAGGAGGCCTTGAGCAAAGGGAGCAGAATGTTAATCTCCTGATAATCTTCCCCGATAAGGGGCAGCTAACATGGTAGGAGCGCATGAGCTCCTCCAAGCCAGAGTCTTGTCCATGACCCTCTGTATCTCCCGCCCCGCCCTGTCCCCACTGAATGTGGCCATGGGTCATCCGCCAAGCGCGATGGTTGTCGAGGTGGTCCGGGGTGGGGGGGGGGCGTTGAAGGAGGCTCCTTTTGAGGAGAAGTGGTTTGTTGCTGGCAGACTTTGCTCCCCGCTGGGCTGGGCTGACAGAGGAAGCGAGTGGCTCTTTATCTGATTGGGGAGCTCAATGCAGTCCCGAGGTTGGGGGGTTAGGGAGCTGGAAACTCAGCCGGAGAGCTGCACCTGGCACTTGGCTGCTTTGATAAAAAGGTGATAGTGCAGATAACGCCGAGCAGCAATAACGGCCGCGAAAGCTTTCAGCGAGATGGATAAAAATCAATATGCCAGGCACTTTGATTTATAGCCAAAAATAATAGGACTTTTATACCCGGTGATTGATTTATTTGATGTTAATCATCCCGCTTATCACCTGTATTAATATCGCCAATGCCAGTGACGTCACCCAGGGGCGTTCTTTATGGCGCCTATCGATTTGGGCTTTGCCATGGTTATCCGCCCTGGACGTGAAGACAAACATGCACTTTGGGCGCTAATCTGTCGCACTGTCATATGCAGATAGGCTTATCGGCACCATCTTTAACAGCAGTTAATGGAGAAAATAATTGTTATCAAGTTGCTATGTAGACGCCACAAACAGAGCCATGCCGGGAGCTGTATTTCAACAGGCTCCCTGACATGGGGCCCTTGGTGGGATGGAAAGGCAAGGAGGTTCCTTTCCACAGGTTCCCTCAGGCTTCTGAACGTTAATGAGAACTTCCAAGTCCATAGAGAAGGAGAAAGGGGTTTGTGTCTCCAGACGCTCACCCGTGCTTGGTTTGCTCTCAGTCTCTGCTCTCTCTTTGCGTGTGTCATGTGCTTGAATGCTCCTCTGGCATGACTTGAAATTTATAAAAACCAGCACATCAGCCAATCCCCCTCTGTAGCAGAGTGAAGACTCACCGGCACAGCGCCTCCTGCTGGTCATCTTGGGAATTAGCTCTTGTCCAGCCCGGAGTGTCCTCTGCAGACCGTGTCCCTCCCGGGCCCCTCTACCTCAGGGTTCTGCCCTCCGCAGTACCCCCACTCTGGGTTTCCCCTCCCCAGGGAACCCCCAACCCTCTATCCCCACCTTGCCTCAGTGGCTACTGCCAATCGTCATCTAGCCCCCGTTCTCTGGGGCAGACTGCAGTCCATAATGATCACTCATCACTGGACCAGCTGCCTCTGCCCATCCCCAGGCTACACCTCTGTAGCCCCAGTACCTGCTTTGGGCCTTATCCAAGGCTCCCCAGCTCCTCCTGCCTTTCCCCAGCACTGCTCTGTTTCTGGTACCCTTCTCCCAGGCAGCCAGGTCCTCCTCTCTCCACAGCTAGAGAGACCGTCTGACCCAGCTCCTCCATGAGCCCTTATAACAGGGCCAGGTACGCCTGATTGGGGCGTGGCCGCTTCCCTTTCCTCTCAGGAGCGGGGTAACTGCCCCGCTACACTCTCCGTTAGCCGAAGGCCTTGCTCCCACCCGGTTAGTGTTGTGCGATATCCCTCTGCTTGGGGCAGATGACTGGAGACCGAGGGTCAGGTGTTGGCCCCGTGCCATTGCACAGTTGCGTTAGTGGGCAGTATCTCGCTGGTTGCATGTGTGCAGCTGATCACCATTCCGGGAGCATGTTTTGCTGATACAATTCTAAAAATCTGCCCCGAGTTGCTCTTAAATCTACAAATGCCAACTCTTCCCGCCCTGCTGCTCTCACCCCCACCCCCACGCGCATCCCTTCTCGCTTTCTCCCGTGTGGGCAATGCTCTTCTCTGGATCTGCGGTGGAGTTCCCTTGCATGCGTGGATAATACGAGTCCATTCCAGGTCCTTTCCCGTTCGATCTGCCAGTGCACCTCAGTTGCCCAACCCCCCTTGTTACTCTAATCCTATCTCCCAGGCCCCTGCTCACCACACCGCTTTGCCAGTACTCCTCTGACCTGGGTCCAGCTCTCCGCTGTGTTCTAGTCGTAAGGCCCCATGTCGCTTGCCCCATACACAAGCATGCTGCTACGTCAGTGGATGCTGCCCTTGCAGGACTCTCCCGGTACACCTGCGTCTTGACCTGGGGCACATCCGCTGTTCAAGTGGTTGGCTGGGCCCGCAGCAAGAACTACCAGCCCCATCAATTTGCACAGCAGTGGGGTGGTGTATGGACTAATACCTGCTTGAGAAGGGTGTCAAGGTGGCTGCTGTTCATTTGTTCACAGCTAGGAACCCAGGAGTCCTGGATGGAAAGGCTCCCTCCTGCTCGCTTGCACTGGGAATGCCTGCAGAGTAGGCAGGAAGGATTGGGGTTCCTGGCTTGGCATTTTATTAGTATTGGCGGTATCTTAATGCCTAGGGGAGCCCCATGGCTTAGGTGCTTTACAAACGCAGAAGAAAAAGACAGTCCCTGACCAAGCAGCTGCCAATCCAAGTACAAGGCAAGGGGCAACCGATGGAGACGGACCAATGGGGGAGCACGAGGAGGCCAGAATGACAGGCTGTGGTCTCAGCACACCAGCTGCCTTGGTTAGTTGTCAAGCTTTTTGTAGGCTTCGCTGCAGAGAGCTGAGGCTTGAGGAGGGATTTGAAGGGAGAGGATGAGGTGGCTTTGCAAGTGTTTACAGGAAGCTCTCCCCAAGCGCGGAGAGCAGCCTGGGAGAAAGAACGGAGGGGCGCCTGTTTGAGAAGGTAGCAACTGGGCAATGGAGGCTGGCGTCGTGGGCTGATGGGGATTGAGCTTTGAGGTTTTGGAAGTGAACGAGAGATGAGAAGGGTGGGGAAAGACCTGCAAACAGGCCGTGGAGCTCTACTCCATGAAGAACATCCTAGAGCGTTGCTTGCTATTGTGTCCCATTTGTGGTGGCCCTTTTCCGGTGGGTTTTGGGGCTGGCTAAGGACGGTGGGAAGTTGTGTCTGACGTTCCCCTTGAGCTTGTGCGACACGGTAACAGGCCGTTTCTTCCATTCCAGAAGCAGAGTCCAAAGAAGCCTCGGAAAGTCCGAAGGAGTCAAAAAAGCAGGAGCCTGGAGAAAATCCGCAGGAGCCGAACCCATGGAATGGGCCAGGTAAATCCCCCCCCGTCCCCAAAACGTGTCCTCTGCCCCATCCTGAACCCTGCTGGGACACCCTGCATCCTAAAGGAGGGAGGGCTCAGCAGCGTGTATCTCCACGGTTTCGTTTCCGTGCTGTCCCCGCTGAGAAGCATGGCTTACGCTGTCTTCCGGCTGAAAAATGCCAAGGCTGGACCTGGGATGGAGGCAGCGGCCATCCTGGCTTCCGGGTTTGATGGCTTTGACTTTTCTCTCTTGCTGCTCATTGTCTCTGGGCTCTTCCTTGGTTGGCCGGTCATGTATGACCAGGCAGGTATGACTGTCTTGAATGTCAGTGTCTTCCCGGGCCATTTGCCTTTCAAAGGGCTCCGTGGAGGCGGCTGGGAGCAGCTTGGCCGGCCAGTGACCTTCTGAGAAGAATGGGCGCCAATGTCTCAGGGCGTCTGTTCACACAGTGACACTGGGGTGATAGCTGGAGGGGGTGGGGAAGCAGGTGAGCAGCCTCCTGAAGTCAACCAGGAGACCTGAATAATGTTACACGGGGAGGAAACCCCACCCCCCACCCCCCCGACACAAACAGATTTAGTAGTGAGTGGGGCAAGTTACAAACTACTTGAATGTGTGGCCCAAGAAATGTAGGCATTGAGAGAAATACAGCGTCAATGGTGTATTTAGCCATTGTAGGCAGCAGAGACTCGGGATCCAAGCACCACCAAACTTCCTGCATCTGAAGGAGGGGAGAGGGTTGGACTCTGAATCCCAGATCCGAATGCCACATTTGTCCCCCCCATATTCCTAAATTCCAAGGCCAGAAGGGACCACTGTGATCATGTAGTCCGATCTCCTGCAGAACGCAGGCCAGAGAACAAAGGAAGCGCAGACGGTGGCCGAAGCCTGGGATTGAAACAGGAGCTGCATTCGCTCCCCTGTTCTGTACCTTCAACTCCTCTGTGGTGTGGCTTGCAGGCTTTGTTGCCTCCAGCCTCAAAACAGGTGCCATTGATCCTAAAAGAGGCCCAGAGCAGGGTAACAAAGGAGATCGGGGTCTGGTAGGATTTGTGTGTGATTGAATATTACAAACCTCAGGATTTAGCCAGGAGAAAGGAAGGTGCTGGAGGAGACACAGGTCCTGGCCCTGGCCCTTAACAGAAGAGTATGGGGTCGTTTGATGACATGGTGAGGGACAGTATATTCACCACTAATAGGACTAGATGTAAACTGCAGCCAACCTGTGGAACTCACTGTTGCAGGAGAGCAGAGTCAGATACTGTTGCAGGAGAGCAGGGACCAGTACTGCAGCTGGATTTCTTTTAAAAGGGCTTGAATAGCTTTTGATTGTTTATTATTTGTATTAACGTAGTGCCTGGGTTATAACTGCATGCTAATATCACGCTGAAGAAGCTTGGATCTCCATTCTTCAGGGGGAGAGCTAGGTAGCATGTGGTGTCAGGAAGGAGGAGTTATCGATATACAGCGTTGCACGCGTGGTAAGGTGATCCAGGGATAACGTTTTTCCCTTCCTCTGGAAAAAAACATCCGGCGCTGACCGCTACGTGATTGCATTTGCAATACCAGCTCTGGCCATTGGTCTATGTTCCTACACAGTCACAGCGGGGCTTTGATAGCATCATGGCAACCACAAGAAGAGAGCTAGAGTGGTTAGTGATGTTATCAAAACCCCAAGAAGTGTCTAGAGCCATATATCGCCGTCTTCCTGTCTTGTCATCTCTGTGTTTTGAGTCTGAATGTCTTTGCGTGACGGCTGCCAGACAGTACAGTGCTGTGCACGCTATCTGGGCCCTTGGTGGACCTATCGCTGTGGTATCTAGAAACCAAAAGGAAGACAGTCTTTTCCCAAGGAGCTTACAGTCTTGTCTTGGTAACATTTGGCCATGGTGCCCAGGCGGAAGGTCCCCCCCCGCCCTCCCCAAATCTGGGCGAGGATCGCTGTAGACCTGAAACGTTAACAGACGTGCAGTATGTGTGGATATCCTCCTTGCGACCGAGAGGTGTGGCTTTGCTCCCCCCATGGACCAAGGCCGGGGGAAAGACCGAGGTGAAAGTGGGTGGGGGTGGGGGTGTAGTTCATCCATTGAAGGAGATGGTCCGTGTGTTTCCATGTTCTGAGTTCATATCCTACCATTGAGCTGTCCTCTTTGTAGGTCAGTTTAGGTCTCCCTTGTACTCCCCGTGCGTCTGGGCACCGCCGGCAGTGGTATCACACTCCTCTCTAGCGGAGCTGGGTGGGGTGGGGGGACCGCTGCAGAAAGAGAGACGTTAGGGTTGGGTTTTTAAACAAGGAGAACTGGGTTTCCCTCCCCTCTCGGCTCGAGCCCTCGTTGCATGCTGGGAAGGCGTGACCTTGAGGCTCAATTGCTATCGGTTTGACTTTGGATCCCTGGCCCTCTGGGGAGAAGGGCCTGTGAATCCCTTGGCTCTGTGGCTCTGCCCGCGGGTGCCTTATTAATTGAGCCCTTCCTCCCTTCCCTAAGTGCCACCCATGGCAAAGACCAGCTGCTGAAGGAATGGCCTCCGGCCCTGGCTTAGGGCTGCCTGGCTAAGGTGGGGGCCTGTCGGACAGATTGGAGATTGTCCCGGCTCTGCAATCGAAGCAGCATGGGAAACGCCGAGTGCCAAGGCACATGTGCAGCTCCCATGACCCCGTCGCCAGCGGCTTTGCCTCATCTGGTGAAATACCCACTGGCGACAGGCCCCGTGGCACTGAGCAGGCCCCATGCCAGGGCTAGCCCTGCCCATCCCCTCCCAGGGGGCAATCGCTCCCCTTGGTGCGAAGCGACCAGGAGTGTGAGTGGGGTGTGGAGGGGCTGTGGCAAGAGTGGGGATCAGTCCTGCCGCCTTCCCTCTGGGGCCGTGCCCATTGGGGATGGGAAGGGCCTGGCAGAGCGCTGGGCCCGTCCCTTGGCTGGGGCAGGAGAGTTAACCAGCCTCTTCCCCAGCATGAATCTCTCTGCTGTTTGCTGCTGATACTGTCAGTGGTCCCCTCCCTCCCCCCTTCCCCCGTTTAAACTCATCAAGGAAGGGAAATGTGCTCCAGTTGATATCCCTGGCCCTTCCTGGATGCGTTGGCAGGAAGTATCTGTGCGGCTTCCACCTCGCCAATCTCCTCTTTATCTGCTCCCGCCCACCCCGGCCCTTTGCCCTAGTGACCATGGAGGGAGGCGGAGGAGAGGTGACGTGATGTGTTCTTTCTCTCCGACCTCTCATCCTCATTAGCCTAATTGCTAATAAGCAGCCTCAGCCCAGGCATCTCTGCCTCTTCCTTTTGCAGCACTGCTTTCCAGCCAAGCCGCTTCCCCGCTTCCTAGCCCCCATAGTCAGAGCTCTCCTCTGGCTCACTCGTCGCCTGGTGGAATGAAGTGGGGGGGCAGGTCAAGAGGTTGGGGGGTGAAGCAGCATGATCAGGACCCCTCCAAGCCTGGGAATAAAAAGCGAGATATTCCTGCTCCCCCCACGTCCCAGCACTTGGCAGTGCCAGGGAGATAATTAAGGGGTTGGATACTTAATTTAATTGGGTTATTGTCACAGTATTTTCGATAATACCTTAAGTAACTTCGTCTCACTGCTCAGCACCCCTTAGGAAGCTGGGAGGTGAAATCTCCTGGATAAGTTTCCTCGACAACATGCCGTGGGCAAGCTGGTAGGGTTACCCGCGAGTGCCATCCTGGGAATGCTGTTTTGCGACGAGGTTGCTGGCTGGTGCTGAGCCGCTCACCTTGGGTTTGTTTTTGTAGGGTTGCTTATGAGTCCTGAGCAGAGTGCCCCGGCTTGTTGGCAGAATTGGGGGCTCAGAGCTGTGCGTGCACGCGCACACTTGCGGTTAGCGGCTAGAGCGCTCGTTACTTGTATGCTGGGAGGGGAACGATGCCCAGTGTGATGGGGCTGCCTGTACTGGCACGGGACGGGCTGAACGGCCCAGGAAATCCCGTCTAGTTCTGCGTCCCTAATTACGCGGCGTACAAACGGAGCGTTCCACACTTGGCCCCAACATCCCTGCCTCTGTCACTCTCCCGCTGCCTGAGAGGCCGACGCAGCAGTGAAATAGAACAGGCTCTGCGTGTCGTCTTTCAATCGGCTGAAGGTGTGCGGGGAAAGTTGCGCTGCTTTTTCTTCTCCCTCCCCCGCCCTCGTCAGAGCGAGTTATTTGCATTCTTTATGTAAAAGAGATTTTATTATCGCCTTCTCCCAGCCCATCTCTATTCTGGTAATTGGAGTGATATTAATTTCTGTGTGGCTGGGAGTTGATGGCAGTCCGGCGATGCTGGAGCGATAGGGTGTTCCTTTCGCACTAACCGCCGCGATAGGCCGTCTATCAGCCTCCGTGCAGGCACTGCACTTATCAGGAATAGAACTGGCAAAAAGGGAAACTTTGAGCAGCCTGAATTTTCTTTTTATCTGGCAGGATCCGCCATATGTCAGCAATGGCAGCTGTGAAGATGCAGTGTGGCGGGTGGGGGGAGGGGGGCGGCTCTGCTCCCAGACGCCTTTCTTTGTGCCTCTCTGGATCTCGCTTCTAATCTGCTCCGCGGGAACTTCCTTTGGGGATTGTGGGGCTTGGCGGGGGAGGGGATAGGTGTCTCTCTGTGTTGCCTCTTTCGCCAGGGTGAGCTGCACCGGGGCCCTTGCTGTAGCAGCATCACTTCCCCTCTGGGATCCTCTCGAAGGAGGGAGGCAAAGAAGCTAGGTAGCTCGCCGTCATGCCCCACTTGCTGATCTTTCAGCCGCCTCTCGGTGACAGAGGAGACGCTGCCTGCAATGCTAAGTCCTGGGGGTGGCCGGGGTATGAATTTATTCTGAAGGAGGCTGTGTAACGGAATGACTCCTTTAAAGGAGATGCTGTCGGGTGACTCCACATTGCTGAATGCGACCGAGCTTCGCTCGGGAAGCCCCCGAAGAACCCATCTATTTCCAGGATTGTTTTAAACATACCAGTTCATGGCTTGTGTAACTTGGGGCGATGGAAAGCAACATGTTTTTGTAGGGCCTACAGAAGTGGCTTCCACTTTGCTTTGGGCACAAGCAGCTGGCTAACGTGGCGTCCACATTTTAAGCGGTGGGCCCCCTTGTGTAGGATCATGGAATCCTGCTGAGATGGGCCCCTGAGTGAGGAAAAGGGCTCATGCTGTGCCGCAGACTGCCTGGTTATTGGCCACTGATGTGGAGAAGAGATGGCTTGGCCCTGCTGCGACCTTGTTGGGAGTGTCTCAACTCCACCCCTTAGGCTGGCTAGACCTTGCTGCCTCCATGCATGGGCAGAACGCCCCATCTGCCTGAGAGTGTTTTTCCTTCCAGTCCTGTTGGCTTAGCAGACCTGGACCTCCTGCACACATGGCCACCAAGTGACAGCCCCATCCTCTCCCCTCTAACATGCAACAAGGGCTTCTTGAGCAAAGACGGGCTGCAAGCCTACATGGTAAGGGCCATATTTGTAGCTGGCCCCGCCATCTGCATGGGCAGCTAATGGCACCTGTCAACCTGGCCACACCCCCATTCTGCGAGGACCAGTCTTGCTAGAGATGCAAAGGTTTGGACCCCCACTTACTTGACTGGCACATGTCGAAGGGGGGGGCATGGTCCGGCTCAACTCAAGTAAGTGTTTGTGTGTGCGTGTGTGTGTGTGAAACTTTGGCTGCAGAGTTGGGATCTGAACTCCCAGCATGCAGGGCAGATCAGATCTTTAGGTTGAACACTTACCTGCATGCCCTCTCTCCCCCTCCCCCCATTTCTGTGTAACGTTTGCCCCTCATTAGGAATTTACAACTGCCACTGCAGTAGCACCCAAGGCAATACGCAGACTCGTGAAGACATAATCAGTATCCCCATCCCCTAGCATTTAAAAGAGATCCCCATAAACTCATGAGATGGGCTTTAAAATCAAGATTAGTTTTTAAAAGGGGGATTCCTTTGATCTCCCTTCTGATTTTTGGTCCTTTGGGGTGCTCTTGAGGAACATTTTCAAGCTTACCTATGAAACCATGAGACCTGGAAACTTGCCCTGTCTTTTAAATAAAAGCTGGGCTTGTCAGAGACATAGGAGTGGAAGGGACCTCCTGGGCCATGAAGTCCAGTCCCTGCTATCTCCGATGATCCTGTTCATAAACTTATCAAACTCCATCATCAAGCCAGGGGGGTTGTTTGGGAGGCTGTTCCAGAACCTCACTCCTCTGATGGTTAGAAGCCTTCTAATTCCCTGCCTACATTTATTCATGGCCAGTTTATCCCCATTTGTTCTTGTGCCAACATTGTCCTTTAGCTTCCGGGGTTGTTCCCCTCCCTAGTGTTTACCCCCTGCTGTATTTATAGAGCGCAATCTGACCCCCTTTGTGTCTAGCTGGGCTAAATAAGCTAAGCTCTCTTAGCGCACGTCTAGGCCACAAAAAAACACCTGCAGCAAATGAGTCTCCGAGCCCAGGTTTATTTACCTGCCGCATCCGCAGGTCTGGCCGATCGCGGCTCCCACTGGCTCCCCGCGGTTCGCTGCTCCAGGCCAATGGGGGCTGCGGGAAGGGCAGCCAGCACCTCCCCCGGCCCACATTGCTTCCTACAGCCCCCATTGGCCTGGAGCGGCGAACCATGGCCAGTGGGAGCAGCGATCGGCCAAACCTGCGGACGCGGCAGGTAAACAAACCGGCCCGGCCCACCAGGGGCTTTCCCTGAACGAGCAGCGGCCCTAGTTTGAGAACCACTGCACTAGAGCATGAAAAATAGCTGGATCAGTATTCCTGCTTCGGCTCTGAAGCCCGACGAGAGGGGTGGATCTCAGAGCCCAAGCGGGAACATCTATCCAGCTATTTTTAGCGCCATAGCACGAGCCCCGCAAGCCCAAGTCTGTAGACCTGGGCTCTGAGACTCGCTGCTGCGGGGTGTTTTTGCAGTGTAGACGTACTCAAAGTCTCCTCCCATAAGATCGGCTCTCCATTCCCCTGGTCACCCTAGCAGCCCTTCTCTGCACCTGCTCCAGTTTGTGTTCCCCTTTCCTGAACGTGGCTGGCCGGATTAGTACACGTTTCCCACATGAGGGATGGATTTCAAGCCCTGGCTCCCGGAGAGAAGTAAAACCCTAAATATCACAAGACTTAGCGATAGAATCGCGAGAGTGGGCAACTCTGTGCTCCCAGCCTCAGAAGGGTGGATTTTGCCCCACAGCCATTCAAGGGTCCCGGAGATTCCAATGCATTGGATCACTTCGTTTGAAAGCGTTTCAAACACCCAGCATGCTTCCCCCTGTTGGTGTTTATCTCTTTGCTCCACATCTGAAGCCAGACTGGTTAGTTCCACTTCCTGGTTCTGGTGCACTAGCACAACGGTTTCCAGCCCTGCAGGGGTTAAGCTCGCTAGTGTCCCTTTAGCGTCTCCCCTTCCCCCTCTGCCACCTGCTCATCTGGCTCCATTTTTGTTTGTCTATGAAGCCGAGCAGCTGCCAGCTGAGGGGAAGCCTGGGACCTGACCTGGTGGAGCTGCCTCTGAAGTCTATAGAAGTTCCCCATTGAGACCTCACAGGATCAGGCCCATCTATCCCCTTCCGCACGTGACCCGACAGGTTCGTTTCTTGCTGGCCTCCCTTCTGCTGGGGAGGAAAGGTCCCCTTCCCTCCCACAACACACACACACACACTCAACAGTGGCTGGCAGGGGTGGAGATTTTTCCTTCTTGCTGGAAGGCTGATGCAGGGCCCATCCCTTGGACTCAGGTGGGCATGCTCCGTATGGTCAGTTTCTTATGGCTCTAGGGACCTGGGGCTCTTCCCTGTTCTTCATTCCTCTGTGTCTAGGCAGTGCCCCTCTCCCATACCCCCATTTGGATTTCTCCCATTCTGCGCCTCCAGTCTCCTTTCTGGTGTGCCCCCCGCTGTTTAATTTCTCTAACCCGGTAGCAAGTTGGATACCCCCCTCCCATCCACTTCCCCAGGGCTGATGGAGCACCCAGCACTGGTCTGTAGAGTTCCCTGTGCGTTGGGGGGACCCCTTCACATGTCTCCGCGGTAATCTCTCGCACGGGCTGTGTGACGTGCCGACTGAATGTGAAAGGCAGGGGAGAAGGAATATTTTTATCTTTGAAATGACCTTGTTCACTGGAGGTGGCTGGCTGCTTAAAATTCTGATATGCAAATAGCTGATAGCTATAATCTATAATCCTCGACTTGGGAGCGTTTACAGAGGTACTGTGCCGTTTTTAATTTTCCTCCTGTTTTGTAGGCTGGCTCTTGTGCTGACCCCAGTGCTGCCTACTCAAGTCCTGACTGGCCAGCCAGTTTGTTGCCCATTTCAAAAAGAGACCCTCCTCCTTCATGGTGGGAGGATTCTGCTAAGAGGAGGGGGGCAGGAAAGTCGCTCCTACCCGGGATGGGCAAGTGCCTTCACAAATTGCTGCCTTTGATCGCTAAGGCTTAGTCTCTAGTCTGACTTCGCTCCTTGTTAAAAATAGCTTCTAGCCAATCCCGGGAGAGAATAAGGTGCATGGGTCTGTTTTATGCTGATTTCAGATTCAGTAGCCCCCTTCCAAAGGATCAGATGCTCTCACCCTTCCTTTCCCTTCCTTCCTACCCTGGTCCTCTGAGGCACCATGCCCAAGACTGCCCCCTTGCAGAGGCTGTTTTTTTAATTCCTTAATACCCCAGAAGGAGGCACCATTCAGAGATTTGAGGTGCTGGAGACACAACCCCCATCTCTTAGGCTTTATCTGAGTTGTGCATGTATATTTCAGCATGAACGCAGCAGGCTGGGGTTCCACGGGGGCTCGGCTAGCGGTTCAGGGACGGAGATGCAGTCCTCATGCATCCATAACTGTAGCTAGATGCTAATCCAGGCACTGCATCCAGTTAGCCGGAACGTGAAACCCTTCTAGTTTTGGGCGATGCATAGATTCATAGACTCTAGGACTGGAAGGGACCTCCAGAGGTCATCGAGTCCAGTCCCCTGCCCTCATGGCAGGACCAAATACTGTCTAGACCATCCCTGATAGACATTTATCTAACCTAGATCCGGTGCACTAATGATCAGACCCCAGAGTAGGCCAGCCTGTGAGCATCTCATCCCTTTCCTGCGTCCGTGAGCATGTACTATAATATTATGGAGCACCATTGGTGACTCCATAATCAGCGGTGTAGCTAGTTTTAGACCTCCATTCTCACTGCATCCAGCTTCCTTAAATCTTTGACTGTTTGTGATTGGCTAAGAATAGTGCACACAGGTACTCATCGCTAACACACCCAGCTTTTGTCACCCAGTCCTCTCCCAGCTTCTAGTCTTTTCATCTCCACCTGTCATCTTTTGTCTTCCAATCTCTTCTCTCTTTGGGGCTGGAGCTGCCACTTACTGTGGGGGAGTTTTTTCACTGAGTCTCGTCCCCTCCCCCTAACATATGGTTAATCTGGGTTGTAATCTAATCTGAATTAGATACTTGTCAGAAATGGCATTGTGCTCCCACAGAGCGCGGGTAACCAATGATATCAGTTACTTTAGTCTAAAAAACGAAGGCAATTCCTAGACCAAACCCTTCAAGATAGGTGTAAATTCACATCCTTGATTGCAACAAAAAGCCTCACTGGCAAATTGCTAGTAATTGCAGGGCACTCGTGGTTTTTAAATTGCCACAAACAGCCTTACTCTGACTCTGTAACGCCCTCTGCCTCCTCCACCCTGTGTATAGCAGTTGTAATAGCCCCAGATGACCTTCCCCTTCGCCTTTTGATGTAGACTGGGTACCACAAGAGACGAATTACCCAATTCCCTTCCTGTAAGGATTCAGAAACTCCACTGTGAGGTTGCTTCTAGAACCAAACCTCCAGGTACCTTTCTCGGGGGAAGTGGATGAGAGTTAAGGTTGTTTATGGAACTGTAGCTATGAATTTATTTGGCTGTCGATTTGGTTCTCCAACGTTTGGCTGGGACTCTGGTTTCTCCAAAACGTTCCGCTAGCCTCTTTCTGTAGCCGGTGTGCTTCTGCACAGCCGCTGCGTCGGCGTTCTTAGCTAAGTAACTTGTCTGGGAATTGCTGGTGCATCTGGGGGAAAACCATCCGAGCATCTGCTTCAGGCATCAAGCTTGGGGAGAACTAATAAGTTCTTCCCCTCATGCATCACCACGCTAAGCTCTTTATTGGCAACCTTCTGCAACCCAGGCTAGCTCCGTGTCGGAGGATGGTAGATTTACTGTAGCAATGGCTCTGCCATGGCCCCATTCAGGTCTGGTCTGTATCGACTGAACTAAAGACTGCCAAGCCATAATGGTGATTTAGGGACAGTGAGTGTCTCGGTGATTGCAAGGGCTCTATAATTAGCCTGAAGAGTGGAGAGACGGCCGCGTACGATCCCTTGCTGCAGTGGCGCTTGGCTAAAAGGACGCTGTTGCCATAAGTCGTACTGGGAAACCCCAGATTCCTACTGGAGTTACTGAAATTGCTTTAGACCCCACTGATTAAACTGCACAGGCAAACCATTGCACACAGCCGTGCAATGGAAGTGTGTGCGTGGAGTTACCAGAGATGCACATGCAGCCTGGGTAGCTGCATGTCCAAAGGGCGAGGGAGCTACCTAATTGGCTCTTTGCACACCTCGGGTACACACCCTGTCTACCCGGTCCCGGGAGCTGCTATTTCCACATGCAAATGCGTTCACTTTTGAAACCCCGCCCCTTAATGGCTCGAAATCCTTCCACGTTTAACTTGTGCTTGCAAACTTTTTCTTTTTAAAAATGTTTGTAGGGCGCTCGGCTTGGACAGTGAAACTAAGCTCCTTGCTGCTTGTGCCCTAGTGTGATGGGGATGACGTTCCCTGCCCCCCACACCATCTCCCCTCCACTAGCCCCACATTATTTTCAGTTCCACTTTTAAAATCTCAAATGCGCTATTTATTTAGGGGCGGGGTTTACAAACCTTTCCCCCCCCCCTTTTTTTTAAATGCTCTAAATCTGAGTCTTAAATAGTTTGGTAGTGTTTCTTTAAGGGAGGGGGAATTTAGTTCCTCCCAAGGCAGGCCTCTGCTTGCTCCTTAGCCCCCCTGCCCGCCAGGGCAAGCTCTCTCAGCTGGGTGGTGAGTAATCTGAAAGGCAAGCTGGCCCCTCTTGGGGGGGGGCGGCGGCACTGGGAAAGTGTGTCCAGCCATGCAGATGAGAAATAGGGGAGGGACATCTAAGTGTGCTAATGTCCCAGGTCACTGTCTCCCAGGTGTTGAGTGGGATCATCCCGTAGCCCAGACTCTAGCTCGACGTCTCTCCAACAGCTGGACAGCAGAGGGAGAGGCCTCTGGGAAGTGGAACCATATTGATTAATGTTCTGCCATCTTCACTTGCTTCCTGAGTTTTGTGCGCTCTTCCCTGTCTCCTTTGCTCCTTCCCCAGGTGTGGCTGGGAGGAGAGGCCGGGACAGGCTCCTTCTGCCCTCTCAGCTGCAGAGGGACCGGGCAGCAGCTCGGAGGGAATCTTCCTGGTCCATCCCCCAGCAGAGCGTCTTCTGGCTTGAGAGGTGGCTGGAGAGTGGGACGAGGGTGGAGATCGGCATCTGGTCAGGGCCCAAGTGGAGCAGGCAGGGGGGTGGGAGAAGAGGGAGGGGGAGCCAGTTGCCATAAGCCTGAGGTCTCTCCCATGAAAGCTATGGCACACCCCCTTTCTCTGCACTGCCTGGCATGTCCTCGCGGCTGCCTGCTGCTGCGGTGACTCTGAGCCCGGCACGGGAGCGATTCATTTGAGGCTATTACGGGAACATCTCCGATGCAGGGCCGATCGATACGCCATCCTTCCGCTGAATAATGGGTGTGCTCTGCAGCTAGATCAAGCTACTTACCTGTTCACACGCGCCCAGCCTCTGGCCCCTTCAGCATGGCAGCCGCTCGGCCCCCACAAATACCAATCAGCCCTGTAAAAAGGGAGAAGTAATTGAAAACCTCAACCCCCTCCTCCCCCGCCGAGCTGTAACTCTGCACTTTATGGGCTCTTGTCTTTCAGGTTGGTCCCCATCAGAGATTTAAGTATATCTGCAGCCTTTGGGCCTTTTAACACTGGCTCGTTTATTTGGTTTTATTTGCCTCTGTCCCCGGGTGCGCAGTAAAGATTATTCACTGTTGGTTATAGAGAGTTGGAGTGGCACATTCCCCAATGCAGCTGCCTTGAGAGTCCATCAGCTGAGAGCCAGCCGGGGCGGCTCATTTGCAGGTGCTAGAATTTATTTGGTTGACCTGGAATTAGCAGGTCTGTGTGAGAACCTTCAGGCAGAAGGTTGGAAATGTAGCCACTTCTGGGGTGGAACGCGGGAGCGATGTGAAAGTGCACAGCGACGCCGTGGAACAGCGCAGGGCAGGAAGTGAAGGAGAAGATCGTGTCAGACTGGACGCGCCAGCAGACAGAGTGGGGTTGGGGTGGGAAAGCAGGGTCTGTGAAAACTGTCACAAGGGTAGGTAGTTATTTGTGGCTTAGTTTTACATCTCACGTGGAAGCAAGCCCCTACCACGCTGCGGTACTCCGCTTGCCAAGCTTGGGTCTTTAGATCAGCATGGACCAGAGCGGGCTGTCCCCCACCTGCACTGAATCAGAGAAGTTTCCTTCATCTCTTTGAAAGGCTCCCAGTGACCCAGCCCAAGCCCCGTTAGCTTCTGTTCTCAGGCCAATCCCATCCGGATGATTAGAGGAGGGTCTGCCCTTCACAGTGCCAGCTTCTTGGCTGGGTGGGGAGCTAGTCCCGAGAGCCATCCCATTTCTGTGCCCGCCGGAAGCCCGCATCTCTTGCCATCTGCCCACAGACTCAGGTGGCACGGAGCATGGCGGTGTCTGCCCCCCCCCCCCCCCGGGGGGAGGGCAATAGAAATCCCCCCGGGCTGGGATATTCTGACGTCTCCGAGCAGCCCCAAAGCTGGTGGGGTCCAGTGGCAGGGGATGCCGGCTACTCCCAGAAGAAGGGGGTTTGGCTCCGTGTAGCCCAGGGGCTCTCAAAGCACAGGTCTGAATGGCAGCTACTAGCCCGGGGAGGCTAGCCCGGGCCCTGCTTGTGCTGTGTCGACGTCCCATCTGAGGCTGGGACAAGGCTAGCGCCATGGGGCTGAGGGAGGGGCACAAGCAGGGGAGTCACCCAGCTCGCTCTGCGAAGGGCAGCCCTTGGCTGGCGGGTAGCTGCTGTGGGCAGTGACCGGCCTAGAGCCACTGATCCTGAGCAGTCTCGCTGGAGCACTTGAACCGTAAAGCCCCCTGCCCCTGTAGTGTCCTGACCTCTCCTGCTGCCTTCCCTTTCCTATCGCTGCGGGCTGAGTCTCGTCCGCCCCCTCACTGGATTCATTCCTGCAGCCCTGAGCCCAGCCCCATGCAATACCAATCCCTCAGCCCTGCTACGTCACCCCTTTATCACAGGATCGCCAAGCCCTTGCCAGACGCGTCCGAGCCTCACCCCACCAACCAGGGCATAATATCCTCCCATTGCAGGGCCGGTAAATAAAATGAATCAACAGGTGGTGACTTGGTCAGCATCAGGGAGCAGGTGGGAACCGCTGCTAGGAATGGAACCCAGGCGTCCTGCCTGACTCCTAGCCCCCTGCTCTAACCACTGAATCCCACTGCCTTCAGCACAGAGCAGTGGAAGTGTGTGTGTTTGGGGGGGGGGGAATAGCCATGTTCCCATTTATAGAGCCCCTAAACGTGGGAAGCTCTGACCCCTCCCGCCCCAATGAAGCTTCCCAGTTTCCTATAGCACCCTGGTCCCTTGCTGTGTGTGGAGGGTGGGGTCACTTGTCACTAATTAAAACTGCAAACTCTTCCCCCCACCCCTTTTTCTCCACTCTCTTGTTCAGTTGTGTTTATCTGCACTGTGACTCCTGTCTGTATAATCTCTCTCAGCCTGGAGTCTGTGTGCAAACCTCAAGGTTTATTATCGGGCCAAGCAGGGCCCGGGGAGGCGGGACGGCCTGTGCTGACGGACAGGCCCGGGAGAGATCCTCCCGATTAGAGTGTGTGTGTGTGTGTTTTCCCTTCCCTTTGGTATGTGTGGGTGAGAAAAATTATTCCAGCTATTTTCCTTTATCGCTGTGAGCTGAGTTTAACACCAACTTGTTCTATTTGTTTTAGATTAACTGGCTTTGGGGGCGGGGGGAGGCAGCACCTGATCATCTGGAACTCGCCTGGATCCAACAAGCACATGGGCCACATGCAGCCCTCCACCCGTGGCCTCTAGTGCCCTGGTGTGTCCCCCGCACGGTTGATAACTCGGCTTGCTGCTCTGGCTCTGTGCTGGTGACTCAGTAGGGGGCACTTGTGTGTCTGATCCTAGTCCAGCACTAGCGGGCGCTGTGCAGCTGGAGGTGCGCTCCTTCACCTGAGTTCCCAGCCCCTGGGGGATCATGAAAGACCCCCAAGGTGCATCGGTGTTTAGCCCTATTAACCTGACTCAATCCCAGCCCTGGTCGTTACATTCACCTTCTATGATCTGAGCCAGAGCTGCTAAACTTCCCCCTTGGCAGCGTCCAGCCCTGAACTGTTGTGGAGTGTGGCTGTGCTCTGTGAAGCAGCTGCCACGTTCCAGCCCAGAGGTGGCTGCAAAGCAATGGTGGGTGAGATGGTTCTTCCCTGCTGTCTGGGTTTGTGGGGCACTTTGGAGGTGCTGTAGGGGAATGACCGAGATGACGCGGGAGCTCTTAGTGGTTAGAACTGGGGCAGGGGTCACTGTATGGGTCTGGGGGATGAACCAATAGACCTCCGCCTCGCATTCCCGTGTGAAAACCAGGGACAGCGCTTCCTGTAGCAAAGTGCAGGGAGATCCTGGGGGAGAGACGTGAGATAAGGGCAGGGTGCTGAGAGGACTTGCTAGGGGCTTCCCCTCCTTAGATTCCCCTGGCTGCTTGTGTGTCTGGTGTTTGTTCTGGTGGCAGACTGAGGTCAAGGCCCCATGGTGCCTGGCGCTGCACAGACAAACAGTGGGAGTGGGAGTCCCAGCCCCAGAGTGCTTCCAGTCTAAATAGATGAGACCAATAGATGGATGGAGGGGAAACTGAGGCACAAAGCAATCATTTGGCTTGCCAAACGTCACCCAACGTTTGGGTCAATAGCAGAGCCAGGAATAGAACCCAGGTGTCCTGGCTCCCAGTTGTGGTGTGTTACTTACTGGACTGCACTGCCTCTTTGATAATGCTTGATGCTGGATATCTTTCTGCTATCCCTCCCCTGGAGTAGCATGGGATGGGGAGGGCAGCTGCTGACCTTCACTGGCCAATTCCCTGCCTGTCTATACCAAACAGGGAAGCTCTCGTCTCCCATTACCCTGCATATGGGGTCACTGCCCCATCTAAGCCCAGCAGCTTGCCAGCACCCTCCCTGTCTGGGGAGGGGGGGGGGAGTGCCCCAGAACAGCTGGAATTACCTTCCCTGCCCCCATGAAAGTCTGTAGTGGCATTGTGGTGCCCCCTGTGGGGCCAGCTGGGAGTGCCCAGACCAGGTTTTCACCACGTACCAATGGGGATGTCGTTCCAGCTGCTGCCAAGATCCCAGGTGCCGGAGACCAGGGGAGGCCAAAGGGCTGTTGCCCTCCCCCCACACACACTTTTTAAACAGGGAGGCCATGCCCCCCCCCCCATTTTTGAAAATCTGAACTCAGCAGCGGTGGGGGGCAGCCCCGCTTGGCCCTGACCGGAGCTGGGTGGCGAAACAGCAGAGCCCCTTTCCCGGCTGGCATGACAGAGGAGCGGCTGGGCCCAAACGTGGCCTGTTTGGGTTGCTTCCCCCCTCTCCCGGTTCTGCCGTCCTTGCGATGCCAAGACACTATTGCACGCGGGTGCGAGCGGCTGGGGGGATTCGGTGCCAATGTGCGGGGGCTGGTGATCGGTGCATTACGGCAGCTCTCTGGAGTGTTGTGCTGGGGGGGAGGGGAGAGGTCAGGTGCAGGGCTCCATCGAGCCCCTGGAGAGCTGCACCAGCTCTCCTCCCTGCCCGCGTGCCCCAAGCCCTGCCCGGCAGGAGCTGCCCTGGTGCCCAAGGGGAGATCGGCCAGGATCTGGTGGCCCACGTGCTTCTGGGGCTGCTGCTGAGACTACAAGGCGAGGGAGGAGGGGGCAGCTAGTGCCAGTGGGGAGGAAGGGGACGCTCTGGCCTGAGCTCTGAGAGCTGCGTGCACCTGCCCCCACCCTGCTCAGAGCCGCCGGAGCTGGGTAGGGGCAAGGGGACTGCAGCGAAGGCCTGGGGCTGTGCAGTGGGTGCAGGTGAAGCTGGCAGGGAGGGAGGGTTATGGGGCGCCCCGGGTAGTCTGAGCTGGAAGCCCCTGTCTCCTCCACAGCACGCGCTGCCGCAGTCCCTTGTGACTGTCCTGACCCCCCAGGTGCCTCCACGCCCCCTCGTCTGTCCTCCGCTGGACCTGGGCCCCAGGGGCTGAGCGGACTCCGCTGCCCAGGGAGTCAGACTCAGAGACTCTAAGGCCAGCAGGGACCATGACCTCCTGCACCTCGCAGGCTGCAGAACCTCCCCTGCCCACTCCTGTAATAGCCCCCTGACCTCTGGCTGAGTCACTGAAGGCTTCAAGTCATGGTTTCAAGACTGCAAGTGACAGAGACTCCACCATTGACACTAGTTCAAACCTGCAAGTGACCCGTGCCCCATACTGCAGAGGAAGGAGAAAACCCCACAGGGTCTCTGCCAATCTGACCCCAGATATGGTGATCAGTTGGACCCTGAGCATGTGGGCGAGACCCACCCGCCAGACACCGGGGAAAGAATTCTCTGCAGTAACTCAGAGCCCTCCCCAGCTAGTGTCCCATCATTGGCCATTAGGGTCTAGTGGGCCCGGCACCATAGCCAGTGGGGCCCACGGATTCATGGTGGCAGCAGGCGCTCCCAGGCCTGGAATCCTTCCTTGTCCCTGGAGCACTGGCTGCTGGGCTGCGGCAGGGAGATGCCCCCCCCCGTCAGCCCTGACCCCCAGCCTCGCTGCATATTCCAGCCCTGACTCCCCACCCCAGCTGTACCAGTGCCCATCAGCCCTGACCCCCAGCCTCAGTGGCTATTCCAGCCCTGGGCTTCCCTTTCTCCCCCATCATCCCAGCTCTGCCTAGAATGGAGTGGGTCGAATGTTTTTTACTTTAATCCAAATACGGAGGCGTGGGGGGAGGAGAGGGGCAGGTGCTTCAGCAGGGCGCCTGGGAGCCGTCACGCTGCCGTTCAAGGCTTCTGATGGAGTTGGGCTGGCTCTGGTCAGAAGTTGGGGAGGGGCTGTGGGGGGTCACCCTCCCCCCACCCACTCCCCAGAACAGCTGAGAGAGACCCCTTCCCATGGCTAGATCTACTGCTCCCTCCACGGTTCTGACCCTCCGGTGCAGGGAGTCTGGGGGAGGCCGGTAGCTTCTGGGAGCCTTAAAGTTTCCTTCTTTCCTCGGAAGGATTTTTCTAATTTATTTCTAATTTTTTTTTCCTTAAAGCATTTCCCATTCAGCCGGCCCTGGCCAGCCGCCCCCGATACCATCGCAGCGCGGGAGGTGGGACAAAGGGAAGGGTCTGATCATATCCTGGCTGGAAGGGCATACATTCAGGCCTGAAATGAACTGCGATGGTATCTCCCGCCAGGGTTATGGTTATTGTCTGCAATAAAAGGGTGGGCTCTTTTCTTCTCTTTGGAGCTACCGTTTTATCTTCTCCAACGCGAGCCCCGCGCTTTCCGCCAGCGTTCATTTCCCCCCGGGGACGGGGAGGGCTGTGGGACCGGAGGGGAGAGCCGGGTCTAGGTGACGGCAGCTCCAGCTCTTCAACCAGGGTCCGTCTACGCTAGGAACGCTGCAGCGGCACGCGAGAGTGGGGACGCTCACGGCAGCGACAGGAGGGGTTCTTCTGACGCTGTGGAAATCCACCTCGCCGAGAGGCGGTAGCTCGCTGGACGGAAGAATTCTTCCAGCGCTCTAGTTCTGTCTACACCGGGGCTTCGGCTGGCTTAACGACATCACCCGGGGCGGGGCGTTTTTCACAGCCCTGAGCGGCGGAGTTACGCCGACCGAACTTTGCCGTGTAGACCGAGCCTAAGAAACTGAGGTGCCAGTGTGCGCGGTGGACACTTCCCCCACAGCCAGCAGCGGCCGCTGCCGCAACATCAGAGACACCTTCTGTGCAAATCTCCCTCGGAGGAGGAGTCGGCCGGGTGCTTATCTGTGCACATCCTGCTTGGGCAGGGAAGCCCTGGCATGGGTGCTAAGGAGCACACCTGTCAGCTGAGTGCCAGCCCGGGCAATGGGTGCCAAGACTGGGTGTAGCCAGCCAAGGTCGTGTGCTACAGGATGGGGGTGAGGGGAGCCTGCACAGGAGATAGTGGGAGCAGAGGTGGAGAAATCCTGCTGGAGCTTGGAGTCGATTCCTTCCCCTCCTCCCGCCCCCACCCACAAGCCGCCGAGCGCAGGGCTGAATACTCACCCCGACCCTCTGGGACGGGCGTAGAGCCTTGCAAACCCCAACGGGACATGAAGGCAGCCATCAGGGCCGTTCCTCTCCTTTGAGCCTCCGCTGGTTCTCCGGGATCTTCCGGCGTCTGCCAGCTGTCGGTGTCCTGTGTTGACAGGGCAATCGCCGCGCTGGGTCCCTGGAGCAGGTGTTGTGCTGAGCTCCCCACGCCTGCTCCGGGAGCCCCTGGCACAACTGGGTGCTCTGCGCCTGATTCATGCCCACGCACCTGCTGGGGTGCCTGAGGCGGGAGGCCGAGGTGGAGTCAAACCCTTTAATGAGCAAAGGGAAGAGAAACTGGATCCGCTCTGCCACACTCTGTGTTGGGGATCTCTGCTGACACAGAACACGCTGTGGTGGGGAGTTCCACAGGCCAGGCGTGTAAGCCCATAGCTTTGTAAAGCCTAGAGGATGGGCTTCGACTCTGGATAGGAGCAGCATCTTCAGGGACCCCCACGAGGCCCTTGTGTGCGTGGGTTGGTTACGCTGGTCCTAGCCCTGGGCATGCCCATTGCATAGACAGGGAAACTTTTCTAAGCCACGCTTGAGGTCTAGGGCAGCCTAGCCTGGTTCCGAGCGGCCACACGTTCCCCCTGTGAGGACAGTTTTTCCTAGCACCAAGAAGGCTCCACATCAGTGGCTGCATCCTTGGGGGTGACAAAACCAGAGATAAAATGACCAAGCCCTGGTGCATCGGGGCTGGAGCTGTACCAGTGCCGTGCAGTACTTGGGAATATCCGTGGTGGGACGCAGGCAGGCTACCGGTCTGGTTGGAGCTATTGATCTCCTCTGCAGAGCTGGAGCCTATGACCCTGGGCACTGAAATGTTACCCTGCCCCTGCTATAAAATACGGGGGGTCCCCAGCTTGCCTAATGCAGACTTCCCCCCCATGCTGCATGGGGGGTAGGGGGCGCTCAGCCCAGATCGGTAGCCGTGGAGTAACTGACAGGCCCTCTGATCTGGTAGCGGGGATATGCAGACTACACCTGCGTAAAATCACACCTGCTGCCTCTCTTCCCGCCTCGCTTCCCTGCTGGTAGGGCCGGTGCGATGTGAGGGGCAGGCTCTGCGCAGGATCGACACCGGCGAGGGGCTGGGAGCCAGGCCGGGCAGACTGGCCCATTTTGCTATTCAGGGTAGGTAAGAGCTCCTCCATTAAGCGGGGTCAGGGTTCGGCGAGATAAAGATTTGCTGTTGTACTGTGTCAAAAAATCAATAACTCCCAAGTGATGCTGGGAAGTGATAGCGAGGAGAAATCCCCCAAACCCGGCTCGCGGGGGGAGGGGCTGTGGCTATATTGGATCCTGGCTGGAGGAGGGGGGGGGCTCATCTTGAAAAGGGGGGCTGGGAAGCCCCTAGAGAGGGGAGTGGGGGGAGGGGAGGGGACGCTTTCTCCCATAAGGTTTTCTCTTCCCCTGTAGAGGATACAGCAGTGCCTATATCGAGTATTAAAGGGATATTTTCCTGCCAGGCAATATGGTCTGCGAGGGGGGGCAGAGAGGCACAGAGCCTGAAGAGGGGAGCAGTGCTGGGGAGGGGGTCACGGAGCTCAGAGACAGACCCCCACAGTGGTGTGTCAAAACCCCTGGGTGGGAGGTGCCAGTCTGGCCCTGCCCACTATCCGGTGGTGGAACGCTGTACTCCAACATGGCCTGGGGGCTGAGAGAGGGTCTGGGGGGCATCTTTCACGGAGCCACCCTGTGGCCTGCCAGGGTCAGCCCCCCGCCCTCATCCTCTCCATTCGCGCTCCCTTCTCAGTGCAGTGGCCCAGCTGCCTAGCTCCCCTTCGCTGTGCTCTGTCCTCTGCTGCCCCTGTGCCTTCCTGAACCCGGATCTGCCCCAGCCCCAATCTAACCAGCTGGCATGGCTGGGGGGCCACCTGCGGGAGTGGGCTTGGACAACCCACAGGGAGCAAACTGGGAGGCTTCAGGGCCCTCTGCTGGCGGCTTTTGGGAGCGTGCTTCTTCGCCCCCCTCTCCGGCACCCCCCAGCCCTCCTTCCTTCCACGGTGGAGGGGGGTGGATGCTGGGGGGGTGCATTCCAAAGGGTTTCAGGTGATGGGCAAAGCCAGCAGGGCAGCGGGCAATGCTGTCATGGGCCTGTGGATCTGAGATGTGCCCAAAGGTCTTTGCCACCGTCCCACCCCCCCTTCTGCTGCCAGTTCCCTACTGAATCCTCCTCTTTGTGCTCCCCTTCGCTGTGCTCTGTCCTCCCCCATCCAGCACAACAATGGGCCATAGACGGGAGGGGGGACAGCAGGGGGATTTGGGGTCCCCTGGAAATGTGGCAGAACAGCAGCCTGCCTCTGCCCCTGCCTCGAACACCCCCCGCCCCTGTCGCCCGCTCTAATTGAAGCCCTGCTCACTCCTTTGTGTTCCCAAGGCCGCCCTGATTACTTGAGCACCCAGGACGGCAAAGCTGGGATAATCTCCTTAGCCCCTTTGGAGTGATTTCCTTTTGTGAGTGAAGGTGAAGAGCGAAGATGCTGCTTGTATGTAGCTTAAGACTCTCCCAATCGCTCCCCTCCATCTTATCGGCCGGGCGCCATCGCCTCGCTAGTAGAGTTGTCGGGATTTACTCCTTCCGTCTCCCGGGAGCGGCTGCTCGAAGTCCCCGGCTCTGGCGTGGGTCTCGCCCGGAGGCCTGCCAGAAGGCCGGGGGAGCTAGGCTTTGAGAACTGGGGACCTCCTGACCGCTGCCATCAGCGGTGCGGCTGTGCAGCGACTTGCAGGGGGGTACGGAGTGGGGAGCTCCAGGCTGGAAATGAGGGGCATGGGGGTAGCGGTGGGGAACAGGAGCGTTCCCCAGGCTGAGCCGGGGCTGCGGTGGCGTATGGAGCTGCGAGAATTGTAGCAATTCCCTGGTGCGTGCGGATGCCGCATCTCGAAGGGCGGGAACAGGCCGGGTTGCCAGGGTTCAAACGGCTCATCAGTTGCAGCTGGGAATGGACTAAGGGACCAGCCGGCTGCGATTGGCTTGTGTTTTCCTGTTATCGGCCTGTCCCAGTGTGACGTCGTTAGTGACAAAAGCACCGACCGCTTGGAGACCCTGGGCCCTAGATTTTCCCAAGGGCCCGGCAGTTCCCACTGAGATCTATGGGGCACAAGTCCCATTGAAAGCCACTGGGACACGTGCTCCTAAGTCGTGTGGGGCGAGGATTTCAAAAGGGCCTAGGTGCCTACAGGGGAGCGGAGTTGTCTGGAAAACGAAGTCCCAGTTGTGGTACCTTTGGAAATCTGGCTGTGATGGGGATTAGCTTGGTGAGTGGGCAAGGTGCGCACACTGCAAATGCAAGAGTCTCACCTCCCTGGACTCACACAGAGAAGGAAAGAACTTCCCATACATTGGGTAGGAGAGTATGGCCTAATGGTTAAGCATGGGGCCAGGGGGCAGAAGCCCTGGGCACTCTTTCTGGCCATGCTAGCAGCTCCATTTGTAACCATGGGGCAAGGCACCAAACCCTGTGCCCAGCTCCCAGGCTCTAGGTAGAGCAGGCTGACATTTTCTGACCCCAAAAACGTCCCCGTCAGCAAATTGTCGCCATTTGAACTTTTCCTCGTGAAACCGTCACTTCCGCGGACGGTGTGGAATCGTCTCGGCGGGAGACTCGGAATGGAACGTTTAATGCTGAAATGTCCGTTCAGAACTTTCAAAACAAGTGGTCATCCCCGGGAAGCTTTTCAGAGTTCGACTTTTCATTCCGATATTGCCCCCCCCCCCGCCCCCCCCCCCCCAAAATAATTTTGAAATGTTGGCATTTCCTGCCAAAAGGAGAACTCGGTCTTTTGAACAGCGGAGGGTTGTTGGTAATAAGCGTGTGTATACTGCATTAAATCCTCAAAGTGACTTATAAGCATGTAACTGCCTCACCCTGCCAACCTCAGTGGATTAGGGCAGGAAGCACAGAGGCTGAGGTGCCCCTGATAGCAGCATTTATCCAGATGCTCTCCGAGAAGCTCCAAACACTCTAAAGTCTTCAAATAAAACCTACTGCGGACGGGCAGATTTTTTTTCATTATTCCGTGTTTTATTAAGGTGTCGAGAAAAGGGGGTGGGGTAAAGTGGGGGTCGTGTGGAGGAAAAATCTCTCTCCTCTTCCGCCCCCCCAGCAAGGTGGGATTTCCCACCATTTGGATCTTGCACAGATGGGGCATTGAAAGGTTGAGGAAGGGGAAAACTGCACATGAAGGGGTCCCGCTAGTGCTAAAAGCAGCGATCTGCTACATGGGGGTTATAGTCTGTCGCCTCCCCGCAGCGTTTTGGGTCTGGAGTGGACCCTCCGCCCCCCCCCCCACTTCCCCCGCCTTTGGGATTTGACTGAGTGTGGATGTCCAGAAATGCTCCTCTATCCACAGTGCTCTTCGGAATGGGAAATAAACAGGCTGGCTCCAGCTCCAGCAATGCTGCCGTGATCCGTGCTGATATGTCAGCTATCCACCCCCCTCTCCCGTGTTGCTAACACTTGAACCGGAAAGAATTTTCAAATCTCATTCGTGTTTCCCCGTTGGTGCTTGGCCCTGTGAATCTAGGCTGGACAGTTACGCTTTTTTGTTTGGTCAGTTTCACTTTCTCATGTTTCTGCCTCCTCCCAGCGCACTCTCACGCTGCAGGGGAAAGTTAGCAGGTTTCCTTGATTGTGTTTGGGTTTTTTTTTAAGCCATGAAAGTATTTTCCTTCGTACTTTTTGTGCAAATCCAATCTTGCAAAACCTAACTTCAGCTGTTTGGGGCAAGCACAGTCTTCGTTCTGGGTTTGTACAACACCTGGGACAGTAGGTCCCCGAGGGCATTCCTATGCGCAACCACAATACAAATGATAAATAATAATCAAACATTCTCACTTCTGCTTCCTGCTTTTTACAGCCCTACGGATTCCCACACTGGAGACTATTAACTGCACGTGCTTGGCACATGAACCAAGATTTACACTTGGTTTTAGTTTTTCCCTCTCCCCTTGGTTGTAAGATCCTTTTTCGAATGCTGGAAACTGAAAAGGCCCTTTCCCCTGGTAAGTTTTCCATTTGGGTAACTGTTGGTATTCCCCACAGCCCAGCCCCTGTGTTCCTTATGGAGTTTAAACCTACCCAGCCGCTTTGATTCGCTTCTTTGTGCGCAGCACCGTGGATAGCACTGGGATAATGTTTTTTTGGTATTGGACATACCAGAAGCAGCGCTAGAGTACTGCAAGGTGTACGTTTTAAGCGTGAGAGCCCTGGATTTGACTAGGAGGCAGAGCTCTGGTTAAATTCCAGACTCGGCAGTTGCGTCACTTTGGTCTTGCCTGCACTGAGTTTACTCTTCAAATCCCTCTAATGAAACTGCACCACTGCTACAGCAATAGCAGGAGATGCTCTGTGTAGACACAACCCATGGGCAGTAGGTTTGTTGTGCCTCAGTTTTCCCTTGTATCGAAGACGTTCTATCCTTCCCCTGTCCACGGGGGAATAGCACGGCTTAATGGATGAATGCTTGAAAAGATTGTTGAAATCTTCTGATGAAAGGAGCTACCTACGTGTAAAACAGAGCAACATTTGTCTAGGCCCTACATAAACAATGTATTATTGATATTTGCAGGCTGGAAGATTGGGGTCTAGGTATTTGAAGGCAGGTGAAATCTTGCTCCTTTAAGCCGTAATTGTGTTTGTAATTAACAGTGGTTGTGTCTGGGACAGTGTTGGAGCTCTGAATGCTTGCAGGTGAGCAGTCTGGCAATGAACTGAATTCCTACGTGGGGGTTTACACAGTTTCCTGTGTTTGTATCTTTCCTTAGCCAATCCTGGCTCAATCCCACTAGGGCACTGGTTTTATGAGTATGTCTAGAAGAGATGGCTTTGGGTGGCAATTGCATTCTTTAAAATGAATTTATCCGCCGAAAAATTACAGCGTCGTGATGGTGGGATTCATTTTTGCTCTCCATCTCCCACGCAGGAGGGCTAATCCTTTGAAATCTTTGGCTGAAAAGATCAGTGCAAAGCACGTCACATAGGTGGGTAAATATAGTGCTCCCGGTGGGGAAACTGAAGCAGGGAGCCATGGAACTGATTGTACCACGGTGTCATTGGCAGAGTTGCCGTTAGATGCCATGTGTCTCAGTGGCTCGTCGTGTGCCGGAATCCCCACTCCATTCTCCACCTCCAGCCCCAAACGCTCTGAGACTTTAACGTTGCAGCCTGCTTGGAGTGAGACAAGAGGTTGGCGTCCCCCTAAGAATAAAAAAGAAAAGTCCAACCAGGGACATGGTTACATTTTAAAAAAAACTCCCTGCCTCCGACCGTCAGCCAGGAGCCTGAATGGCCTCATCTTTACCCCTGTCAAAGTAATTTGGGGGAGAAGCACCCCCCCGGTATACAACGGAGAAAAGCGATAAAGATTTTCAAGCTGCCAATTAATCAGTGCTAAAAACCCTGGGAGGATTGCCCCTGAACTAGTGTGTGTGTCCGTCACTGACACGTGCTGGGTTTTTCCGAGAGCCGAATTCTCAGGGTTTGGTTTTATTCAGGTCACTTTTGAATTGAATTCCCTCCCAACCCCCGCCCACCCAAATACACACCATCCAGGCAACACGCCCGGCCAGAGGAAACCTCGGTTCGGCCCCTATCCGCTCTGACTGCAGCCGTGCCGCTGTGGGCTATGGCGTGGGGCGATCTCACAAGCTGAGAAGCCGGGCTGTCATGGGAGACCCCCCCGGATAAAAGCCTGGGTGCTGCAAGGAGTGGCGGTGTTGAGACTGTAGGGGGAGCTTTGCCCTTCAAGACGGTAATAAAGCAGGGCCCCACTGTGGCATTAGCGGGTGGCTTCTCGCCGCACAAGACTCAGGAGAGCCATCACCCTGAATTTTCGCGGTAGGGGTATTGGTCTCTGTCCTGGCTGATGCACCATATAGTCCCCATAGAGGCTGTTTACCAGCTCGGCTAGCAAGGTGATGCTGCAAGTTACAGTAAAAGCCCTGGAGATACCAGAGCCCCCTGCAATCCCAACGCCCCAGTGTCTGCTCCCTGTTCGGCATTTTGCTTTCCGCTGTCCCCGAGTCAGGGCCTGCCCGTTCTCCTGCACCCTGCGGCCTGGTTTAGGGGGTGAACGGGGCAGCAAGGCCTGCAGTGGCAGGAGTTGCAAGGGACGGCTCCAATGGGCTGCCCTGTGCTCTGTAGGGGGGGGTGTTGGATGAGGCGTTTGGAGCCTTGAAAATGTTGATTTTAAGCTTAGTTTGACTCCACAGATCCCCCCTCCCCCCCCTTCCCCCGGGAACTCGCGCTGCTGCCTCGTCTAAGCAGGGAAGGCGCAACCGATGAAAGGATGCTGGATGTGCCAACCCTCCTCCTTGCTGCCTGCCGATATTTCCCCTTTCCCACTGTTCGCCCACAGCGATGGTCCCCTGGGCAGCAGCATGGCTCCGGGGGGGAGGTGGCTGAGACCGTGATGGGGTTCTGATCCTCCCCACCCATCTCCGCTGCTGGAAGGTGATGGGCTGTTATGTCAGAGGGCAGGGTGACAGACTTCCCCTGCTGCAGCAGGCAGGCTGGGAGGGGCGAGAGCCCTTCCTGAGTCATAGGTATCTGCAGCGAGGGCAAAGGCAAAGGAAGGAGGGACTGGCCACGGGGCCTGCTTTTCAGAAGCCTTTTTCTGTTGCTGCCCTGGCGGGATCAGAGATGGGAGGGACTCCCGCTAGCCCCAGATGCTAAGGAACAATCTCCCAAACCCTAGCCTTTGGGGAGAGGCGGTGGCAGGGGCCCTGAGGCCATCCCAGTGGAGGAGGTCCCTAGGCGTTGTGATCCCGGGTTCACTGGGCCGTATTACAGCAGAGTTGGGAGCTGCATGCGCCTCAGCATTAACAGTTTATCCAGCCTGGGGTCAGCCCCAGAATCTCAAGTGTGCGCACATGTGGTGGTGTCCCGGGGCAGTGCTGCAGCATACGTTTCAATACTCCATGCGGTGACTGCTCTGAGTCCGCTGCATCTGTGCTGCCTCTCGCGCTGCGGCAGGGAGGGGTCTGGGCTAGCAAAGATCCCCATTGCTACCGCAAAAGGCTTTTTAGCAAGAGGCCTGTTCCGTCAGTCCGTGTCCTGAGCATGGTTCCCTGAGGGCCAGAGCTCTCTGGTGTCCTTGCTGGTGCCAGTCAGCAGAACGAGTTTCCTGTTTGTGCTGCTGCCCCTTTGCCAGGTTAATGTTTAACGCCCCCGTCGCTGGCGGGCTGAGGGCTGCGTGAGCTGTTTGGTATGCCGGCTGGAAGAGCCGGGAAGCCCCTGCCAGATGTTTATAGCCGGAGCTGAATGTGTGAGTGGCTGTGAAATGGCACATCCTCGCTTCCTGCCTTGCGCTAAAGGAAACGCAGGCAGCACTGAGTGCCAAAGGCCGTAATCACCTCCCCTGGCTGAGTGCACAGCGACTCTCGGCTCCGTTATCTCATCCGAGGTGGGCTGTGGCTGGAGCCGGCGTGGTCTGTTGTCTAGTTGGAGCGAGCCGGACGCATAGAGAGCCCGGGGGGTCATGGGCACGCGGCAGTGGTGCCGACACGGAGTCAGTCTGCTAATCCGGCCTGTCCTCGGGGCGGAGCGCGCTGGAAGGAAAGGCGCTGTGGGGTTGCTGTGGCTGCAGCATCCCAATGGGGAGCCGGCTACGTTACAGAAGCAGGGGAAGTGTCCCCTGTCATACGCTGGCTGCGCTGGCCCAGGTCACCTTCTGAAGCCTGGCATTGTACCTCGGCAGCTGCTAACAGCTGACCCTTCCGAGGGAGGGAGGGAGAGGATGTAATGTCCCTTGGGAGGAATGGGATGATCTCCAGTGAGATAACGGCGAAGGGAGATGCTTCGCCGGTTTCATGCCCCTGTGCGTTGCCTAAGCCAGGGTCCCGTTTCCCTTTTGGTTCATGGTGAGTGAGCCAGGGCGCGTTGCAATAACACTGCTTCCCAGCGATGCAGACCCCCCACCCCAGCAGAGCCTGGAACAACCCGGGCAGCACTGCTGCCGGGAGCGCCACAGGGCTGTCTCTGAGCTGTCTTCCCCTGGCCTTGCTTGACACGTGCCAGGCTGAGCTCATACCCGCCTTAGTCAATTGCGCTTTCAGGGTCCCCACCTGTAACTGGCCTATTACAATTTCCCTTTTCCTCCAGGGGACTCCCTGGCCTCCCAGAAGGGTTGTGAGCCACAGAGAGACTGTTTTGTCGAAGGAGTGAGGGCACATGGGATTTCCAGCTCTCCCTGCTCCCCCTCCCACTCCTCCTGGGGACTGCTTCGGCAGGTGAAATCCAACGAGGCCAAACCTTGCTGACTACGTCCATTTTTTTTTCTTTCTCCCCCCCCCCCCCCCCCACCAACCAGCCTTTTGTATTTTATTTTTTATCCAACGCAAACAGCCCGATTTGGTTAATGATCCCGGAGATAGGAATTATTCCGATAACTTCCAGACCAGCTGGCTGGCGGGAGCCAATCGGATACCGGCTTTGCCAGGAAACTGATGGGGAGATAAGATAAGTGGGAATTGTATTAACCTGCAGGGTGGTGAAACTGAGAGCCAGCGCCACAGATCCTGAGATTACGGGCAGAGAGAGAGACACACACACACACATACAGGGAAAGAGAATGGACTTTGTCCCTTGCGATAATCGGAGAGATTGTTTTGGCTATTAGCAAGCGAGGCCCGGCTCTTAATGATATGCACGATTGTCCCTGACTTGATTTGTTTTCAGCTGCCGGGGCGCGTGTGCGTTCGGCGGGGGCACAGATGTGCCAGAGCCCATATTAACCTGAGGGATGGCATGGCGCTCGCCATGTGACCGTGGAATCCCTTCCATTCTCTGTTCTCTGCACTTCGCACATTTCCTGAAACCTCTCCTGGCTTTGTTCTCTGGCTGGCGATGCTGCAGGTGTCTCTGAGCAGAAAAGCCTTCCATGGTGACGGTCTCCCTCCCATCTACCCGGGATCTACCTGGGACCCCCTGACACCTGTTAGCAGCCCTCCAATAGAGAACACATGCAACCACCCTCTATAGTCCCAAGGAGTCAGGATATTGCATAAATGATCATAAGTAAGGCTAAGGTTTAGTCGCGGGTATTGTTCGTAAAAGGCATGGACAGGTCACGGGTAATAAACAAAAATTCACAGCCCGTGACCTGTCCATGACTTTTACTATAAACACCCCTGACTAAATCTTAGCTGCCCTGGGGTGCCGCTGCTCAGGCGGTCCCAGGAGCCAGCCGCCCCCGGGACAGCTGCTCAGGCCCAGGGTTGATGAGCAGTGGCTGATGCAGCTGCCCCCAGGGCGGCTCCAGCAGCTGCCCGTGTGGCTGGCCCGTGGCCACCTGCTGCAGCTGCGGAATTTCACGGCGGTCATGGAAAGTCACGGAATCCATCACTTCCGTGACAGACTCACAGCGCTAATCATAAGGCAACGGGCACTCCCCATGTGTCACTGGGGGGGGGGGGGGGGGAGGGGAGATTCTGTGCAGGAGAGCTCTAAGGCCGCACTCACGTGGCCAGGTTGTGCATCCCTTGCCCACGCTGGTGAGTGCTTGCTCACGTGAGTAGTCCCTGTGACCGCTCAAGGTAGGTGAGATGAGAGGATACCGCACTGAAACCTGAGGGCTGGATGTCAGAGCCATGGGACCTGTATTCTGATCTGGTAGGATCAAAGCCACTTTTCCCCTAGATTCGGCTACCCAGGCTGTGCGTGTGTGTGGACACATGCTGCACCCTACGCTGGAATAGCACCTAGACCTTTCTACAGCCAGGCTAGTTAGTTCTCCCAGCGCCTCTGCAGTAGGCTGTTGTCCCCATTTCACAGATGAGCAGGTAGGTCAAGAAACTTGGGCAAGCTGGTGCCAGAGCTGGGGTTTAGCACTCAGGAATTCCTAACACCTGATCAGCTCTTCGCCAGCTCGACCCCAAGCAGCCTGGGTTTGCTGAGCTGTGCATACAGTGCAGGGCAAGCTTCCCACAGGGCCTTTGCTGCACGGCCGGCACTCGGATCGGCTAATGGACTTTGCACCCCCAGAACTGCATGCCTGGTTATTTGGAGATTACGCCGAAGCGGCCATGATGCCCTCTGAACGCAGAGGGGAGGGTGGGCGGGTGGGTTACACCTTGATCGTGGTTTCCTTGTTTTACACACCTGAAGTGTAGTTAGATACAAACCCACTTCCCTCTTATTTTGAAGGCTCTCTAGTGTGAGGCTGACGGCAGCCCCATCCACCCGTCTTCCCCTCCTCTGGGCAGAACCTGGCTTTCCAGTGCCACTTCAAGTGCAGCTTGTAGTATTGTGACGTGACGGAGCTGAGCAGAACGCTAGTTCATTTCCATCCCCTCGTGCCTTACCAGGCCAGCAACCGAGATGTCCCCTTCATGAGGGACCTAATTTTCCGTTTCCCAGCCTTGACTGGTGCCTGTCATTAAAGAGCAAGCGGCATCGTGCCCCTCTTGGTTTCATTTCTGCTAGTTCATTGGCTCTGAGGTCGGATTAGGGGAGCAGCTTCCCTGAGAGGAGACGTGTGCCCCAGCCCCAGAAGGGATGCAATGTATCTCTATCTCCGGATTGCAGGAGGGAATTCATTAGCAGATTGCTTTTTAAGGCCTAAGAATATAAATACGCAGAATCTGAAAGGTCTCGTGTTTTCCTCTGCAGTGCTGGAGGGGAAGAAATGGAATCCCAGATGCAGCATGTTCTGGAAATAACGTAATACAGCATTGTTTGCCTGCGTTATATGGATACTTCCTCTGGTGCTGTTTGCATAGCAGGCAGCTGCGAAAGCTGTGTGGTGTGAACAAGAGCCGTGGGGAAATGGTTCGTTGCAGGGGCCAGACATGTGCATGTGCCTCTGACATAGCCAAGAAGGAGTGGGGATCCCAGCCATTCCGAAATACTAGAGGAGGGTGTGGTCTGAGCGCAGGCCTGGGAGTTCCCTGCCCTTGACTGTGTGATCTTTCCGTGCCTCAGTTTCCCCATCTCTGACCTGGGGGTTGGTACAGGAGGCTGTGAGGAGACGTGAGCTCGTGTTTGGAAAATGCAACATTATCAGCCAAACACCTTTGTCACTAAAACAAGCCCAGGTTGCTAAGTGACCGCAGAGCAGTTACCCGCCGCGTCACTTCTCAAACCCACGCACCCAACTGACTGAAGATAAAGCAAAATGCACCTGAATCCAGCTCAACGCCGGGCAAACACCCTAGACTAGTCCTATAGACACACGCTCTCCTTCCTATACTCACACCTAGAATAGATCCCTCCCGGTGATGGCTGAACTGGATAAATTCATGGAGGTTAAGTCCATTAATGGCTATTAACCAGGAGGGGTAAGGAATGGTGTCCCTAGCCTCTCTTTGTCAGAGGGTGGAGATGGATGGCAGGAGAGAGATCACTTGATCATTACCTGTTAGGTTCACTCCCTCTGGGGCACCTGGCATTGGCCACTGTCGGTAGACAGGATACTGGGCTGGATGGACCTTTGGTCTGACCCAGTCTGGCTGTTCTTATGTCTTATGACTCATACCAGCAGGTCACAGTGGAAGAAGCGGGGGCAGGCTGGGCACTGTTGCGCTGGGTTCCTGGCACTGCCAGGGCTTTTGTTGGCGAGGGACAAGCTGTGGCACAGTTCTGCTTCAAATCCCCAGAACTCTGTGGCTACAACCTGAGATTCCTCCAGTTGAGCCAACCCTGAATTTGCAATAACTACGGACTAGAACAAAGCGATCAGAGCTGCTAACAACTTCGGAGGCACTAATCCCTCGTGTGCTGCTCCGGCATGACCGCACCTGGAATATTTCATTTGTTTCCAGCTGCTGCGCTGCCACGAGGATTCTGACAGACTGGCCAGAGCTCAGAGAAGTGCGATAAAAATGATCCTGTAGCTGGAGGGAGGGACTTAAGTGAAATCTGTATAGCTTGGCTCCAAGATGGCTAAGATGGGGGAGAGGCTAAGACCGTTCTTCAAATATTAGCAGGGTGGGGAGGAATTACTGAGTTGCGGATTGGGGTGGGGCTAGGGGCTCTGGGATGTGTCTGGGGCTTTGTCTTCACTGCCAAGAAAAGGCCTGGCTGCTATCTTTTGTACTCATCCGGCGCCCATCACCGTGGTATCTGAGCCTCACAACATTTTGTGGATTTATTCTCACCGCAGCCAAGGGGAGGCAGTGCTGTTATCCCCCTTGGACAGATGGGGAACTGAGGGATGAAGTGACCCTGCCTTAGAGTCACACGGGAGAGCAAAGACTTGAGGACGGGTTTTCCAAGTAACCACTGGACCAGCCTTCCTCACTGTGAAAACTGCAGGTGCTTGTCTCTGCTAAGATTTTCCACAAGGGAGGCGATGGAAGCCCCATTCCTTAGACCACTCGTAAACTAGACTCTGCGACCGAGTGGAGCAGGAGCTGAGCTGGGGGTCTGGAGAGTTGGGTTCTCATCCTGGCTCCGGCAGTGACCTTGGGCAAATCATTTTGCCTCTGTTTCTCTTCCCACCTCCTGTCTGTTTGGATTGGAAGCTCTTTGGGGCAGGGACTGTCTCTTACCATGTCCACAGGACGCAGCGTGCAGGGGCCCCGCTCTCTCTTAGGGCACTACCATAATACAAATAAACAGAGAGGACAAACCACTCAGGGCACGCGTGGTAGGAAGCAGGCCTGGCCTGGCGGGGGTATAGTGTGGAGACTCTAGCGGCTCGTTCCATCTCTGACTTATATGGTTCTTCTCTGTAGCTACTTCCAGCTAAAAATCTTACAGGTGACTTTTAATCCGTAATTAACCTTCCCGAGCAGGTCTTCTGCAGGCCTCTGTGGCTGCGTCGCGTGGGAGCACGGGAGCTGAGCATCTTTGCAGGTGCCGTTAAGCAGGCCTACTTGACACGTGGCTTGTAGATAGAGGCTGGGAACTGGTTGGCCTCGGACTCCTGGGAGAGGGCGGGCAAACTTTGTTTAAAGTTGCTCCCAAGTCTGTCGTCGTCTCTTCTTCCTTCCTTTCTCCACTCTTCATGCTGCCCCCCGCCCTTCTCACGCCTCCTGCATTTCCACCCACCACCCCCATAAAGTGATCGAGACGCTCCGGTGAGCTGCTGCAGGATCTGGACCGCTGTGCCTTGCTCTTGCCCGTCCGATGCCGGCCCGTTGCGCCCTGCCCTTTCGGCTCCGTCAGCAGGGAGCAAGGAGGCCTGGATTTCACTCCACCCCGGCTCGCTGTGGGCAAGCTTAAAGCACGGCTTGACCTGAGCTAGGCGAGGGGCAGCCCTTGAGTTATCGCTCAAGCTAACAGTGCAGTGAAGAGAAGCCCTTGGAGATGCTTGGGTGGCGATGCAGGTGCAGAGTTTTCATTCCTCAGCAGTCGTCATCGTCATTTCGGTTTTGCTGCTGGGGCTTGCTGTGAATTTCAGCCACCCTTCGTCCTGGGCGCGTGAACCTGGCGCATGAGTTAGCGGTGGAGTTTACCCCCCCCCCCCGCTGCCCAGGCTGGGAATGCGCCTTGCCGGTGCAAACGGAAGTGCAGGCAGAGAGCGCCAAAATGTGGCTCTTAATGCGCAGCTCTGCGTTGGCGATCAGTGGCCGAGAGCACTTCGCTGGTCTCGTCCATACGCCCGCACGGCAATCGCTCTGTGACAATCGACCGCCACCCTGCAGGGAAAGAGCAGGACATGTGGGACCCACAGGCCGTGGGCAGTTGGGGATAATGGTCCCTGGTAGAGGGAAATATTGACCTTGCTGGGGCATGAACTCCAGCGTTGCTGCGCTCATCCCATACCACTTGGCTGCGGCCGTCAGCAGGTCTGACCTGCCCACTTGCCTGCTAATTGGCGGGCTGAGTGCAGGGTCATCCGCTCGCCCCCCTGCATCCCCAGTTGCCATTGGCACGGGCAGAAGGCGCGCGGCCGGCTGGCGCAAGCTGCACTATTTTTGTCCCTTGTGTCTGGAACGGTTGCCTTTTATCAGTGGCTGTGTGTTTTCTCTGCTGGGGATTGATACACAGAAGATGGAGTGCTCTGACATGGAAAGTGTCAGACCGGCGCTCTTATCTTGGAGACATGGTCTCCTGACCCAAACGCAACTGATTAGCCCGCGAGACGTGGGGACAGGGTGGGGGGAAAGGAGCAGAGAGGCTGGTGGGGGTGGGGGCCAAGGAGGGGAGGTGGCCGTTGGGCACCAAATCAGCTCCTTTTCCGAACTGGCCAGGGACGCTGCGTAACCCCCGGGCCCGTCCAAGCTGTCTAGGATGTCACCGATTTCCCCTGAGGTTTCCTACAGGAGGAAGCTGCTCGAATGAGAAACGTACACAAGGAACCGGCTCCCCACACCCCGGCCTGAAAAATACAGCGCCACCTTATCGCTGCAGGGATTCCTGTCTGCTCCTTGGGCCAAGCCATCGGGGCCGTACTGGGAGCCAGATCCCTGCGCCCCAGAGCTCCTCAGCGGGGGCCCCTCCCCAGCCTCCCTCCATAGCAGTGTTGTTCCTTCGGTCCTGCTGGGAGCCCAACGACTCTCTCCGGAGCTCGGGGGGCAGGAGCGTGGCCTGAGTTAAAGACTCCCGGGTTTAAGCCTGGGGGTATCTCTAATGAGCAGGGCTGCCACTTTCTGGCTGGGCCCTGGGGAGGTGATGGGCTCACGGTCCTGTCAGTAGCAAAGGGAGATACCGGACGTCCTGACCCTGTATACAGCAGCTCCACTTGCTGGGATTTTTAACAGCTTCAGGCCTGGCCCAGGGGTTTGGATTTAGGCTATTAACCCTTCAAGGCCCAGTGTACTCTGTCTTTCAGACAAGTTCCTACAAGCCTGGGAAAGGCAGGGCTCAGCGGGCACGCCAGCCCTTTCTGTACAAGTAGGGATTCCCAGCAGTGCCGGGTGCTGTGTACCCGCTGGCTGCTGCTGTCCACCCCAGAGCTGGCTGTACTGCGGGGGGCTAGCTTCTGTGGCACGTTGGGGATCATTTCAGGGGGAAGATACCATACAAATGTGACTCGTTGTTTGGGTAGCAAAGTCCAAGGGCTGAAGGAGGCGGAAAGTCCAGATTCCCGCCACTGGGCTCAGCCCTTGGTGATGCCTTCAGTGGAAGAGACGAGCTAAATCTGCCGGGCGGCTCGGTGTATGTTCCCCGTCGCCTCAGTGCCGTGCTTTCCAGCTCCCGTCTCGGGCGGTGCCTAGTTTGGAGGGACCTCCAGGTCGCCCACCTGCTCTCTGAACTGCAGAGCTCCCCCTTCTCACTGGCCCAGGAGGGCTGGGCCTCTGCCCCTCCAGAGCCAGGCACGGTTGCGCTCTTGTTGCCCCGGGAAGCTGTCCCTTTCCCAGAGCTAGGCTCTCTGCAGCACAGCCAGCGCTTCTGGAGCCCAGCAGCAGGGCCTGGGCCCCTCTTGGGCTGGCGCCTCTGTTCAGCACCCTGCCCCGGAGCTCAAATGGTGCATGTCTCTGCAATGATCTCTTCTCCCGGGGCTTGAGGCTGGCTCAGAGAATTCCCGGTGTCGTGGGCAAGTGCCCTGCGTGCACGAGGGGTGTTTCACGTTGTACGCTGGGAAATGGGAACTCTGAGCCCGGCTCTGTGGCTCCAATGCGCAGTAACAGAAGCTGCTCCAGCATCGCCCTGTGCCCAGGTGCCGCTGAGAAATGCAGATCTTGCCACCAAAGGGAAGTGTGGATGTGTGGGGCTGGGGCAGGGAGGCCGGCAGGGTGGGTTTGGACGCTCTGAGAGAGGGTGGGGGAGAAAGGGGATGGGACTGATTGGAGGAAGGTGACACGTGCTTGGCTGCTGTTTTCTGATCAGAGTCCATAAGGTTTAATGGAGGAGATCCAGGCCAAAGAGACCCTAGGGAAGGTGGCCATAGAGTAATCCCCAAACAGACCCTGTTCTGCCCAGTTCTCTAGGCAGTGTCCTTTTAGTAGGTTTCATTTGGGAGCTGATAGGGTGTCTAACCCCCCTCCCCCCTGCATCACCCCTTTATTCCTCACCCTTGGCTTTTCAGTTATCTCAGCATGACTCCTTCTCCCCTCCGGTGCTGGATGCATTTTGCCCTCTCCACAGTGGTAGCCAGAAGTCAAACTGGTCCGGAATTTGTCGAGAACCCTTCCCCATCCGCCCACGGGGCTGAAAATACTGAGCCTTCAAAACTGAAACGTTTCCCAGGAAGGTCTCTGTTGAGACCAAACTTCTGGTGGGAAGGTTTCTCAGGTCCCGGTCAAAACGAGAGAGACCCCAGAACCACCCAATAGTCTTGTGCTCTCTGGCCCAGTGAAAGTTGAATTATTGATACAAAGCAGAACAGCTTGAAACTGATAGTGCCGCTGAATCAGGCAGAGCAGCGATTTGAGCCTGGGTCTCTCCCAAATCCCTTGCAAATGCCCTAACTGCCAGGCTGTGGGCGGTGCTCTTCCATCGCCAGCCCTGGGGGGTGTCTGTGCTGCAGACCCCTGAGCGGGTTTGACAGGGACAGAATCTCTTCACTAGTCGGACCTTGGTACCCAGGCTCAGTCCATTGATGTAAGAGGGGCTCTTCCTGGTGTGCCCAGAGCGCAGCTGGTGGTTCATCCCAAGTGAATCGAGGATACGGCGTGAGGAGCAGAAGCTCTGCCTTTAGGACCACGTCGTAGGCAGGGATACTGCCGCTTTCACCCTGTGTATTTTCCTTTGCTGGTGATAGGGTGACCAGATGTCCCGATTTTGGGGTCTTTTTCTTATATAGGCTCCTATTACTCCCCCACCCCCGTTCCGATTTTTCACATTTGTTGTCTGGTCACTCTAGAGCTGGTAAACTTGTAGAAGATCTGCCCTGATGGGCCCGAGCCAGTGCTGTGTGTCTAGAGCCCCATTCCGCCCCGCCCCCATCTTTTCTTCCGGGGGGGGCATGTTCACATTTGTGGCTCTGGATGTGAGTCCTTCCCCTGGTTTCTGGCCAGGGTTGGATCAGCAAAGGGAAGTGTCCTGGCTCTGTCAGACCAGGTTCGCTGTGTTTCCAGATGGCAGAAGTCTTGTGAGACCATCTGATTCCCCTAGCCCCCTGAGATTTCCACCGTTTGGGGTCCAGCGCAGGGGTTTCAGCCCTGTCAACTCCTTGGCCCATCTCTGATTGGAAGGGACCATGGATTCGGTTGCTTTTCCGTCCTTGTTCCTGCTGGGTTTTGTTCCCTTTTCTAGTATCCCCCGGGGGAGAGGGGTATGGGGTGGGGAGTAGCCCCGCTGTACACAGCACCTGCCCTTCAGAGTCCTTCACGCTCCTCTGGGAGCCAGGGATTAGATAGGCGGGTGGCTGCCGCCTCTGCCCTTCTCACCTTCAAGAGCCGGGGAATAAAGCAGGGTTTGTGTCAAAGCAGCAAATCCAATTGAGCTCTTCAAAGGCTCGTTAACAGCAAGGGATCCCGTGTGGCTGGTAGCTCCCAGGAGAGGAGAGGCCAGGGGATCTGTTGCCTCTGCTCTCTCCCCTTGTCCTTCTGCCTCTTCTTGCCAGAGAGATGTGGCTTTATTCTGTCTCCCCTAATCCTCTCGTCCCAGAGCGAAGCTGGTTTGTAATGGTACCTAAGGAGGCCCAGTGAGCAGGGACATGCTGATGGGACGTTGGACGGGCAGCACCATCACCGTGTTAATTTCCTAAATCAGGATAAACCCTAAGATACAAATGTAGCCTGAGTCCCTTTGGCCTCTAGGAGGATAATGTCTGAGAGAAGCATTAGCTAGTCATGCACAGAACAGAGTCAGGACTCCTGGGTCCTATAGCCGCCACTGCCACCCGCGCTGTGTGAGCTTGAGCAGTGGACCATCCTGCACTGAACTATGGAGGAAACAAGCGAGGGGCTGGCTTAGGACCTGTCTGGCTTCTCCGGACGTCACCTCTTCTGCCAACAGCTTGCGGGTAGAGGGTGTTGGGCTCGCACCTTCTGGGCTGATCCCACGCTTCGGAGGGAGAGAGACCTCTCGGATCAGAGCCACCCTCGGGGAGAAAAGTGGAGAGAGCAGACCTGGAAGGTTCTCTGGCAGCTACAGGAAAGATGCTTCTGACCCCCCCAGCCCCACCCCAAAAGAGGGGCCAATCAGCCAGTCATCCCCATGCTGGAGGCTATATTTAACCCCACCCCCAGAAAGCAAAGCCACACCCAGCTATAAAGGGTCTGAAGAGGGGCTTCCCCCTGCTAAAGCTCACTCCTAGTCAGCGGTCAGAGCGGAAGGGAGCAGGGGTGGGGTGGTTGGGGGAGGTAGCCCCACATGGACAGGGGGCTCCGAAATAGAACTGGGGGCGGTTTTCTCGTCACAGGCTCCAGTGGCCGGCCGGGAAGGCAGCTTTGGACTGTTATGATCCATGGGAGCCCAAGCCCACAAGCCAAAGGGCCGGCCTAGGCACCAGGCGCCGGGGACCTCACCGAGCAACCGCGTTGAAAGGACACACATCTGTGATGGCGTTGGAGCTGCCTGGTGGCTGCTGCTGCCCTTGAGGCCTGGAGGACCATGATCCCAAAGACACTGCACCGGGGGAGGTGCTGAACCACCTTCCCATACAGCGGGGACGGTGATTCCGCCCTCCCAGCGGCGCTGTGTGCGAGGCTCTCGGACACCACAACGGTTAGAGCTTGGGCAGTCCCCAGGCGGAAGTAGCACCTCTGCTCTTCTGCAAGGTTCGTAGATCATGGAGATGAGATCTAGAAGGAGGTGTGGACCGAGGACCAGCTCAGATTAATCAGCCCCTCCTAGCCAGGCATTCCCTCGTGGATGATGCCCCGTGGTGCCGTACTTCTCCTGAAATAACCCCAGCACTGAGGATACAGACATTGAGCTGCCAACACCCTGAGTGCAGAGAGACCCGCTGGGTAATAAACCCCTCATCAGGCTCGGAGCTCTCCAGCCAGCACATTATTTGTGCCTCACGGTGTTTCTAATTCTAAAGCAACTTGCCTTCAGACAAGCACCGCCTCCTCCCCTTGGCCTGCCGGATCCCATGGCTGGGCTGAATTTCCAGTGGGGCGGATGATGCCATCGAGAGACATGATAGACTGGAAAGGCAGAGCCAGGCAGGAAAAGGAGCTGGCAGGTAGGGGAGACCTCGCCAACATTGAGTGTCTTTTAATAGCTGAGAGGGAGCACGGACAAATCTTGGTCCAGAATGTTTCAACATTCAACTCTGCATTAGACCGATCCAGGGCCAGGTTGTGGGAGCTGGGCATACAAACACCTGATGTGGGGTTATAAGTGGCTCTGAGTGTGTGTGTGTTAGTGCTGTATGTGCATATGCAAATTAGGTATGCATAAATGTGTGTATAATTGCGTGCCCCTAACCTGGAAAATCTGGCCAACGTGGTCTACGGAGTCTCTGTTTATTTATTTTTTTCCCCTCTGGTTTATTGCAATTGGAAAGTCCCTCTTTATTGCGTGTAAAGCCAATTTTAGGAAAGCGTGGGCCTTTGCCTGCCTCTGAGGCTGGCTCATTTTAAGAGGTTAAGAATATATTGCTGCTAGCCGTGAATAGAGTTGCTCCCTTAGCTCAAACAATAAAGGCTTAGATTTTCATCTCTGAAGATCAGAGGTTTCAAACCCAGCTGAGGGCCCAGCCATGAAGAGGGGGCCGGGATCAGTCTAAATAAATTATAAATTGTGGGAAGATTCCTGGGAGCAGCGAGGCATACGAGTGTCTCTGCATTGTGCACGCTGTGATGCTACCCTCCCATGAAGATGACCTTATTGTTCTATCCTCTTTGGTGGGAGCTCAACGTTGGGTATCTTATCCAGGCTGTCCTGATCCCATGGACGATACAGCAGAACTGTTCTGTACCTCTCCTGACACAGTAAGTGCTCAGAGGCTGGAATCTCTGCCTTTCCTCCCACCACCTCCTGGATAATCTGCATGGGTCTTCCGAGCGAAATGAGCGATTTGATTTCATTGACGGTCACCAGCCCATGTCATGGACAGGCCAGGACAGGCCGCAGCCAGGTCAGCTTCACAAGAGGGCAGCCTGCATGTACAGCAGTCTTTTCAATAAGCCTTGGGACACCGGGGACGTTTCTGAAGAAAACAAAAGTTGGGCCAATATTTTAAGACTAAACTGGATGACCTGGGTAATTATAGGCCTGTTAACCTGACAAGATAATGGAGCAGCTGATCTGGGACTCAATTCATAAAGAATTAAAGGAATTAATGCCAATCAACATGGGTTTTGGGGAAATCGATCCGGTCCAACTAACTGGATATCCTTTTTTTAAGAGATTACAAGTATGATTGATAAAGATAATAGTGGTGACGTAATATACTTACAGTTCTGTAAGGCGTTTGACTTAGTACCCACGACATTTTGATTTAAAAAACTGGAACGATCTGAAATGAACATGGCATAGATTAAATGGATTAAAAACTGGCTAACTGATAGGTCTCAAAGTGTCATTCTAAACAAGGAAATATCTTGAACGGGTGTGTTGCGAGTGGAGTCCTGCAGGGATCAGTGCTTGGCTACTTAACATTTTTATCAATGTCCTGGAAGAAACAAAAAATCATCACTGATAAAGTTTGCAGATGATGCGAAAATTGGCGTGGTAAATAACGAAGAGGACAGGCCACTGATGAAGAGCGATTTGGATCGCTTGCTAAGCTGGGCTCAGGCAAACAATAGGCATTTTAATACGGCTAAATGTCAATGTCTACCTCTAGGAACAAAGGATGTCGGCCATACTTACGGGGTGGGGGACTTTATCCTGGGAAGCAGTGACTCCGAAAAAGAGTTAGAAGTCATAGTGAATAATCTGCTGAATGTGTGACGCTGTGGCCAAAAGAGCTACTGCGATCCTTGAATGTATAAACAGGGGAATCTGGAGTAGGAGCAGAGAGATTATTTCACCGCTCTATTGGGCAGTGGTGCAACTGCTGCTGGAACACTGTGTCCAGTTCTGGTGGTCACAATTCAAGAAGGACGTTGCTAAATTGGAGAGGGATTTAGAGAAGAGCCCCGAGAATGATTACAGGAGTTAGCTGAACAAAGAGAAGGTGAAGGGGTGACTTGATAGTCTATAAGTACCTACGTAGGGAACACATACTTGATAATGGGCTCTTCAATCTAGCAGAGAAAGGTCTAACAGGATCCAACTGTTGGAAGTAAAAGCCAGACCAATTCAGACTGGAAATAAGGTGTAAATGTTTAACAGTGAAAGTAACTAGTCATTGGAACAACTTACCGAGGGTTGTGGTGGATTCTCCATCACTGGCCATTTTTTAAAACCAGATGGGCTGTTTTTCAAAAAGCTCGGCTCTGGGAATTATTTGGGGGAGGTTCTGTGGCCTGCGTTGTGCAGGAGGTCAGACTAGATGATCACAATGGTCCCTTCTGGCCTTGGACTCTATGAATCTCTCTCTCTCTTGCTGCAGGTTTTCTGGGGACTCAATAGCTGTCCCCTTCCCATTGGCGTCTTCACTTTAACCCTGCTGCGTGGGGTGATGGGGCCTCCATTTAGCACACATTTGAGTGTTGGTTCGCTGCCATCTTATCTGCACTTGGAAAGACAAAAGCGCAGTTAAAACATTTTAGAGCAGCCTTCATAGTGTATTTACATGTTATCTAACCCATTAAACCTAGAAGCTTATCAGATCATCAAGGCCATTAAGCCCTGAAGCTGCCTCGACTTAGGGTTCTCGGAAGTGAAATGGCTCCTACTGCCTCCCTTGTGATGGAATGCCGGGGTGCATGATGGACGAGGCTTTTCACTCCATGCTCTGCCATGGATGCAGACATGAGCACCTGGGCACCACCTCTTTCATGGTGAGAGGCATCGACTAGTGCAAATCAATGTGCTCTGTGGAGTTAGATTTGAAAGATGCCGTGGAAAAACAGGCCGATAGGAGAGACTGAGTCCCACCGCGAACCTGTAGGGCACTTTCCTGACCCGAGCAGGAGATCCCAGCTCGGAGATCCCTGCTCAGAGGTCCAGAGGAAGGCGTGAAGCAAAGCACACCCAAGCTGTCTGGAAACGTGCACCAGGTGAAAATGATTTCATAGAATCACAGAAATGTCAGGGCTGGAAGGGGCCTAGAGAGGTCATCAAATCCAGCCCCATGCGTTGAGGCAGGACCAAGTAAACTCAGACCATCCCTGGCAGGTGTCTGTCCAACCGGTTCTTAAAAACTTCCAATGATGGGGATTCCACACCCTCCCTTGGAAGCCTGGTCCAGAGCTGAACTACCCTTAGAGTTACAAAGGTTTTCCTGATCCGTAACCTAAATCTCCCTTGCTGCAAATTAAGCCCATTACTTCTTGCCCTGCCTTCAGTGGACACGGAGAACAATTGATCCCTGTCCACTGCGTAACAGCTCTTAACGTATTTGGAGACGATCAGGTCCCCACTCAGTGTTCTTTTCGCAAGACTAAACATGCCCAGTTTTTTTAACCTTTCCTCATAGGTGCTCAGGGTTTCTAAACCTTTTATTATTTTTGTTGCTCTCCTCTGGACTCTCTCCAATTTGTCCACATCTTTGCTCAAGTGTGGCACCCAGAACTGGACACAGGACTCCAGCTGAGGCCTCACCAGTGCCGAATACAGCGGGACCATTACCTCCCATGTCTTGCATACAACATGCCTGTTAATACACCCCGGAATGATAGTAGCCTTTTTTCGCAACAGCATCACCTTGTTGACTTGTATTCAATTTGTGATTCGCTGTAACCCCCAGATCCTTTCCAGCAGTACTCTCGCCTGGCCAGTTAGCCCCATTTTGTTGGTGTGTTTGATTTTTTCCTTCTTAAGTGAAGTACTTTGCACTTTTCTATATTGCCTTTCAGCTGGTTGATTTCAGACCAATTCTCTTATTTGTCCAGGTCATTTTGATTCTAATCCTGTCCTCCAAAGTGCTAGCAACCCCTCTCAGCTTGGTGTTAGCTGAAGATTTTATAAGCATACTCTCCACTCTGTTATCGAAGTCATGAATGACAATACTGAATAGTACCGGACCCAGGACTGACCCCTGCAGGACCCCAACTCCAAATATGTACTGATCAGTCTGATCCCCCGCACGTGAGCATGAGTCCCTGCATTTACACACACAATCCCTCCCTAGAGCCTGGGCTGCCTCCTGAATTTGAAGCAATTCCCTGCTGTTGCCTTGAGTGGAAAGATGGTTCTGGTTCTCTTGTTCCTGCCGATCATTGGCTGGAGCAGCGGTGTGTTTAGGTTTCTGTGTTTCAGGATGGCTTTACATGGGAACAGGGCGAGTGGCAGGACTCTCCCTGCTCCAGCACTGGGGAAGAGGCCTTGCTAGATTGCACTGTTTGCCTGAGGCTGGTACTAAACTGAGAATTATTGCAGCTCTGCCGTTATTGTGCCAGCAAAGATGGGGGCACTGCCATAGACTGGTCTCAGGTGTCCTTACCACCGGGTAAAGTAGTCCTGCTCACGTTTGCACACCACAGTGGTTAGAAATGCCCATCGCCCGTCTGCACCTGGCTAGAGCCAACGTGCTCAAAAGTCGCACTGTAGACGAGGCCTTTCGGACTTGACCTGGACTGATGCTTTGTGCCCCGGCAGCAGCACCCGAAACTACTTCTTAAAAGAGTCTTGACCTCTGCATCGACTCACCTTCAGATGTTGCCCACCACGATGCCCCCAGCGCCTACCCTACAGTGCTGCCCACCCCACCCATCTCGTTGTGCCTTCCTGTGTGCGTTCAGCCATCGCTTGAGTCCCTTGATTTCAGCCCGGTTCTCCAGCTTATCAGCTCCACCCTCCCCATGTGTGTGCGAGCTCTCCCTCTTCTCCCCTGTGACCAACCCAGTCTCCTCCACTCCAGCTGCTGAATTGCAAAGGGCGGCTTGCCTTGGACCCAGAAGATATTTCTGTCCCCATCTGCCCCAGCTGTGCAGAACGCAAGCACTGTTGGGTTTTGTGCATTTCTCTTTTAGGCAGCTGCGTATCCATGTTACACACATCCCCCCCCCTCAGCCACACCTAGTTAGTCCCTAGACATTTCCAGAGGGAATTGACATGTCGCTCAGATTGAAAGAGAACACAGTGCCTGGTAAACAGGAAGGGCTGCTGATTCCATGCAGCAAAGCACCCAGAAGTTGATCCTTCTCTTCGCTGAGAATCTCTTGACTCCACCAAACTACCTGGAAATCTCCTGCAAACAGGCTCCAATGCTCACCTGCTTCCCGATGGGCTGCAGATCCCATGAGAAGTCGGTTACTTAGGTGTATTTAAATCACCGAGCAAAGGTCTGACTTTGTTCCTGTTTAACGGGGACCATTTGTAGTCTGGAAGGCGAGCAGTGCTCTTCGGTTGGGCTTGGCTTTGACGGGTTACTGCCGTGCCCTTTGAATGCTGTGGGGCAGCAGGGTGAATCCAGGCCCCTCTCTCACCCTCCTCTTGTCCTCTCTCTCCCCAGATGAGCTGGAGCTGGTCGCGCTGGAGGGGGAGAGCAGAGTGCGTGCTAGGCGGAGCCTGCCAGAGGGGTTGTCCTGGGGGCCGTACCCAGGGAATATCCACAGCGAGCTGGCTTCTCCAGGGCAGAGCGAGACGGTAAGAACCACTCTGTGCTCCCATTGTTTGGGCCCCATGCAGCTGGTCTGGGCGAGGTCTGCCAGGGCCTCTGTCCCCACCAAGAAGGACTAGGTCCGTCCTCTCCATGGGAGAACCACCCCTCGCGGCCCTACAGCAGCACTCTGGGGGTTTCCTTGGTGTGGCGTCTCCAGACCAGCTCAGGGATGATGGTACTTTGCCCGGTGCCGTCGCTGTCCGTTTTTTATTCCTTCATAAAATGCATGCGAGATGTCCGTCCGTGTTAAGGCTGACGGCGCAGAGATTTTATGCAAATGACTTGTGGCCCTGATTTACATATTTGCAAGTATGTTGCCTTATTTACATATCAGCAAATGCCCTGGTTACCAGCACTTAAGCCTGACAAGGCTGCACCATGGAATGAGCTGGAGGAACGCCGGCATTGTCGTGCTCCTGGCTGGCTCTGGTATCTCCAGGGGTTGTGTCCAGGTAACGGTGGTGGCTCCTGGAATGGTCCTAGCCATAGAGATGGAGCCTGGAATGTCTCGTTCAGGAGGTTGAAGCTCCTAGGCAAGAACAGTGCGGAGAGCAGCTACAAACAGGCCCCAGCGGAGACTGGCTGGTCAGGGCGTGGGATCCCTCTGCCTGTCCACAGAGACCCCTGGAGGGCTCCTCACAACCCCAAGAGTGGGGCAGCTGGGGCACCAAGAGCCGCCAGAGTTGGGCTTGGCCTGCAGGGGGCAGCACTGACCCCAAGGTTTCAAACCAACCCTCTTTTCATTTAAAAAAGGGCTTTTTCCCCCCTTCCCCAAACGAAAAATCCCATGAACCATTGTCTTTGCCATGGACAGTTTCTGCATGGCTATCGTCAATCTCACGTGCTGTAGCCCCGGGTTTCAGCCAATGGGAGCTATCAATCATTGTTTTGATTTATTTTTTTTAATCAAACCCTTTTCCCCGCCAAGAAATCTAGGAAAAGCCAGCTCTGCCCAGGAGCTCCCCATTCAGCATGCAGTCCACTAGACCCTCTCTAGGGAGAGGCCATTTTAACTCTCCATACACTGTCAGCTAAAGGGGGCCAGTGAAGTCTCTCCTGTTTGCTTATTCAAAATGGTGGTGGAAATGGGAGGTAAATCTCTTCCAAAGAGGGGGGGTCGGAAGGGAAGAGTTAGTTGGCTCCAGATCTCGATTCTGGTAGGAATTTCCCTCCCTACCACAATCTGTGCACTGTGGATGCGCTGTTCCTCAGTGACTGTCTCAACTGGTATCTCCCTCCCTCACATGCGCGCACCCGTCCCCTGGAGAAGCACCGCGGCTGACGTACGCTTTAGTCTTCTGTGGTCACAGCTGGTGCCTGGAAGATGTCTTCTTGTGGGGCATCGGTCACCTCTTTGGAAGCCTTTCTTACGAGGTTTGGTGCGAGCTGTGGCTGGCCGTGGCGATGAGATTACTCGTCGCTCGCTTTGGCAGGCTCTTGAGAATTGCTCCGTCCCTCTGGGAGTTAACTTCTCACGCACACAGCCCCCCTTGAGAAAAGGCTGGGCCCACTGCACAGGTCTGGTCAAGATGATGGATGGGCTGCATTTATTCTTGCTGATAAACCGTTACGACAAAGTCATCCTGGTTCTGTCCCCAAGCTGCAGTTTGGCACAAGACTTAAGGTTTGCTTTTCCCACCGCACCGGCTGTCTCCCAGGCTTGTGCATGCCTGACTCCCTTTTCCCCCAGTCCCTTCCAAGCACCTTGGTGTAACTATAACACAAAGCCGAGGCCCCAGTTCCCTGGTGCCGGAATGTGGCCGTTCACGCGCGGGACGCGAGCTGCCATCTCTCCTGTTCCGCTCATCTCATTAATGCAGACCCTGGCAGGGCTATATCACCGCAGCACCAGGCTTTAGAAGTGCACTGATGAACAGACCTGTGATCTCTTTTGAAATCCCAGATGGAGCTTCCTACCTGCTGGGCTTAATTTCTGAATCCACCGCTGTCAGTGGTGCAGAGACCCAAGCCAAGCTTGTTCCGCCCTGTTGTCTCTCGCTGTGCCCCCCCCTCCCCATTTCACTAACCCTCATCACAGATGTACTGGGGGGGAGCATGTCCCCCTCCCCACTAGAATTTCTTCTCTCTGCCCTTTGCTCTGTAGTACTCTTGATCAGACGCGTGACGTTGTGATCTGCCTGGCCAGTTCCATAGGATGATAGATCTTCCAGGCACTGCACAAGCTTTTATTAGTCTGCTTGGAAGCTCTGTCCGCACTTGCAGAATATGCCACGGGCTTCCTGTAGGGTCTCGGGGACATCGAGGAAGGAATGGCCCCAGGATCAGAGCAGCACACCTGGGATTCGCCGGCTCCTGCCGACGAGCACAGTCCGTTGTTGCCTCCCGTTCTTCAGCACAAGTCCAGATTCTACCGGTGCCCTTGGCGCTTCGTAGACTGGCAAACCTACAGATCCCTGCCCCCAGGAACCTACACTGGTCTAGACTTGGGGGAATGGTGCAGAAATGGCTCCCCAATGCTCATTCACCTTTTCAAGGGCCGTGCTGTGGCTGTCTCAGCCGCTTGTGTTCTCGCTCTCCGAGAGCAGCCAGGGGGTGAGGTGGCTGGCAGGATGTGCGCTGAGTCCTCACACCGGACTGCCACAGACGCAGGGACCAGCCAGAGAGACACACCAAGGAACGTACCCGGCATTGGTGTGTCCCAAAGGGAGCCAGGGGACTGGTGGGTGGGAGCTTCCTCTGCAGGTTTTCCCCTCCTGCTCTATTAAAATGCCCCAGGCAGAGCTGCAGTACAGGGCAAGCCACCCGGAATTCCCAAAGGGCTCGGTGATCGCCACCCAGCTCCCAGTGAGGGTGCCACAGTGCGTCCCCGCAGCAGGACTCTCAGCGCCACACGTCCCGTTCACCGTGTCAGGCCTCTCTGCACACTTGCCGCCCCAGCCCTGCAAATACACAATTGCCAGGTACTCGGAGTTACGTTCATCCAATCAGGGAACTGAAACAGTGCCGTGTGACCTGCGGCCAGGCAGAACTGTTCCCGGTTCAAACAGCGACTGCTGGATCCTCGCAGTGAAGTTTGTGGACAATGTGGTTTTTCCATTGGACATTTGACCAGTAGCTGCCAGTGCACCCAAACTCATGGGAGCTGAGCCAGGCAATTCACACACAAAATCAACGGCCAAAGTCCACAAAGAGATTGTTTGCTGCTAATAGTTTGCCCCGTTCTGGCCCAGGGGAGGGTAGGAGGCGCATGTATGACTGTAGACAAACTTGCGATGCTTTGGTAACGTACTCTCCTTGTCTCGTATATGTAACGTCATGGTCCATATTTTCAAGCAAATGCGTGCGTAACTGCCGGCTGAAGTTGCACATCCACCTACTGTTGTTGTGTGTGCATTGTCATGGGGCATGTCTCTGACCGCGCAGGGCTTCTCTTCCAGTCTGAGGGAGCCGGTGTCGAAAGGTTCCTGGAGAGAGGGATGGCCTAACAAAGATCACGGGCGCTATACAAAGATCGATCTAAACTGCAAGCCGGGTTTCTGCACAGAACTAGCACAAACACAGAGTTTGGAACCCAGTTGCCAGGAAAATAAAAGAGCCAGACGCACGACAGTGGTGCCTTCCAGGAGGGCAGTCGTGGGGTCTCAGTTCCCAGGGGGCTGAAGGGACGCGGACCTTTTGGCTCGGGCTCGGTGTCCTACCTGAGAGAGTGCAGGGATGCAGAGCAGCTTTGTGCCTGTGGGTTGCAAATTCTAATCCTGACCCTGCCACTGACTCAGAGGGTGACCTCGGTTATGTCACTTCTCTGCCTCAGTTTCCCCAGGACTAATATTGAGATGACGCCCTTGACCTGCCCACATCGGAGTGCAATGTCTGAGGCTTTATGTAGAGTGTTTGGAAATCACGGCGCTCCGTGGATGGATGGTGCAATGAGTGCTGTACGGTATCATAGACACACACGGGGGTGAGACACGGGGGAGGGCTAGAGACTGTCTGTAGCAGTCACCTGCTTTAATGAACCAAGCCAGGCTCCCTGGCTGTGAGTTACCAGGCTGAGTTGGAAGCCTGTGGCTGTCGCAGTCCCAGTGGGTCCTCGTGTGCCTGGCCAGACTCTGCCCACTTTAGTGCACTGGCAGAGCCACCTGCCCGGCTCGCGTGGTACCCAAGGTGCCTTTCTGCTGTGGGGGGGTGATGCTGGGAGCCCAGGAAGAGCCGAGCGCTGCACTGGGCGTAGGGTGAGGAGCAGCACAGAATTGCCGCTGGAGGGTGGATAGGAACATCCCAGGGAGTCACAGACGGCTGCATCAACCAGTCAGGAGGCAGCCCTGGTGACTCCAAGGAGACCGTGTTCCACTCTCCTCTCTGGAAGATGCATTCAGCCCACTCGTTATTTTATCTGCATGGTGCCCGCCGTGTGCCAGGAGCTTACGGGCTCTGGGGGCTGCCAGCCTAAGAAGTATCTGCCTTTCTCCATGGACTGGGAGGACCAGGGGAAAAGCCAGCTTGGAAGTGGGGTGCAGAGTGGTGGATAAGCTAGCAGAAATGGCTTGGCTTTCCCCCACCCCAGCCTCCTCTGACCCAGACATGCTGCTGGGAGCAGATGTCCTTGCTGCGGGATTGGGAGCCCGGGTGAAACCTGCCCAGTGAGCCGTCCCGACGCTTGACTCGCCCTGGCAGTGCCGTCTGTGTCTCAGGGCCCAGGCTGGCTTGCTGGGAGCTCAGCGACTCCTCCGCCTGGGGGAGGCGGATTCCCAGCTTACAGAGACAGCACCCTCTCCAGCAGGACGGGCTGAGGCGACAGCTGTGCCCTCCGTGGATTTCCCTCCCAGCCCTGGCCCGACGCTGCGGGGGCTTGGCCAGGCCCCACCATATCTTCAGAAGCCGGGAGGGGACGGTGGGATCGTCCAGAACTTTAAAGTTCTTGCAAGAAATATTGGGACAAAGAGTCTTGGCTGTGTCTTTCTCTCTCTCTTTTTTTTTAGCTCAGGCCCTGTTTATCTTTGCCGAATTAAATCCTTGATTAACCCTTATCTCTCCATTTCAGCGGCTATCTCTCCTTTGGCGCCGTATGTCCAGACACCCGGTACAGGATGATTGATTCCTTAAAGATACGCGCGGCTTTTCGGATACTTCATTTATTGTCTAAATATTTTTGCTCCCATTTCAGCAGCTCCCTTATCGAGCCGCGTTGATGATTTCCAGCCCTGCTTTTCTCTGCCGCTCGCCTCCCTTCCTATCTCTGCCCAGAGAACTGAGGAAGGAATCGCAGCTCCATCCCTGATAGTGACTATCGCCCTTCAGTCGATTTTCCTTTGTTGTTTTTGAGGAGGGGGGAGGAAGAACAAGGCACGGCCTCCCCGGAGCGTCTGGTTACAGGCTGCCATCCTGCCCGGGGACAAGCCGCGGGGCGCATGCTCAGGGCCTGGCTTGTCTGTCTCGCTCTGATTGTTGGGCCCGACCTGCCGGGAGGCTGCTGGGGGGACATCACGCTTGGCTGGAGCGTAGTTCCGAGCTGCCTTGGGAACTCCGGGCCAGCCAAGTTTCTGGGGCATGCTGCACTGGCTGCTGGGGTAAACATGGGTGCCCCCAATGCTTACAGTGACATCCAAACAGCAAGTGCTCTTCAGAGGGACTCCCCGCTCCCGTCACCTTGCTGTTGTAGATGCACCACAAGCCGTTGTCACTGTCGCTGGCCGTGGCCATCCGCACAAGCCATGCGAAGTGCAGCCTGGGCCAGCCCAACTTTCCACCTAATAATACTAACAGCGAGCTGTGCTGCGGACACAGCGCTTCTTGTCTGTCGATCTCCAGCCGCCGTACAAAGGAGGCCGGCATCAGCTGCAAAATGGGGGAAACTGAGGCACAGAATGGGGCAGTGACTTGTCCAGAATCGGACGGTGGCAGTGCTGGGATTAGAACCCAGTTCTCCGGAGTCCCAGGCCAGTGCTCGAGCCACTAGGCGACACTGCCTCCCCTCAGGCGCTAACCGGGCAGGGCTCCCTTAGCAGGACAAAGCAAAGTCCTGCACCTTGTCATTGCCACGTAACCAGCCTGGCCCGCAGCCCCCCTGGAGAGGAACCTGGCTAAGGAGGGGTGGCCCGCTACCCCCATAGATAAAAGCCCTGGCATGTCTCCACTGCTGGAGTTACTCCTCTGCCTGGGACACAAGGAATCCAGGAGTCCCACTCTGCTTATGAGCCCTGCAGGGCCGGCTCATGGGCCACCGCCATTCAGGCAAGATGCCATCCAGCCGTCTGGCAGGGGGTTGGACCCAAGCTTGGGCTCTGCTCCCCGCCCAGGCAATGGGGACACGGACGAGAATGTTGCTGGCCCTATTGTGCTAAGGGGTGCGCATAGGGGTGTTGTGACTATTTCTTGCCCATTCTCTGCAGTGCTGTCAGAGCCAGCCTGGACTGGTGCCTGTGACTCACAGAGCTGCCCGGCCCAGCTCCGGGGGCTCACCAGGCTGCCTGCTGTAACAGGGCCTGGGCTTGCCTTGCCTGCATCCTTCTTCTCCTCTCCTTCCCCCACCCAGGTGTCTCCCTGCCCCAAAGCCCTGCACAGCCCCGGCACAAAGTTAATGGCTAACTCCTCTCCCTGCCCCCCCCCGGCGTGTCTGCTGGTGTCTGAGTGGCGGAACGGGAGGTCGGCGCTGCCCCAGATAAAGCTCTGCGAGCGAGCGGATGCTGCGCAGATAGGGTTTCTGATGGTTATCGGGGCCGGTTCAGAATCGAGACACTGACCTCATTGTTAAGAGAAAAACAAGGAGGGTTGTGAGAGCCACTGGGCAGCTGGGGGGGGGGCCGAGGCACAGCATGGCCCTGTGACGGGGGTAGGGTGACCAGTTGTCCCGATTTTATAGGGACAGTCCCGATATTTGGGGCTTTTTTCTTATATAGGCTCCTATTACCCCCCACCCCCTGTCCCGATTATTCACCCTTGCTACCTGGTCAGCCTAGACGGGGGGCATGTGAAGGGGGAGCCATGCCAGGTGGCCAGCGCTCATCAGGCAGAGGGGACGGGCAGCTTCGCTCCTCCCCGATCCTTCCCCAGCATTGTGCCAGGACACAAAGGGAGACTGGGCCTGGGCTGAGCCCTGCTGAATTTGGGGAGATGGGGGTGCAGGAGGGGGACGAGCCATTGAACTGGGATGCAGTTAGACCAAACCAGTGTAAATGTGGGGGCGGGGGGATTTCTCCCAGGCAGAGGCTGCTCCTGGAACTAGCCCGTGCCCCTCCGTTGTGTATGCGCATGGCTGTTGCTTGCTCCCTCGGCAGCACTGGGCAGTGGGACCATGGGGAACGGTTTGTTATTGTAGGGTTACTTGGGAGCCGGGGTTGGAGGGTCACTGGGCCGGGCCGTGGGGGATGGTTCGGGGTCGCTGGGCTGGGCCACGGGGGTCAGTTTGGGGTCGCTGGGCTGGGCCATGGGGGATGGTTTGGGGTCAGAGGGTCACGGAGCCAGTTTGGGGTAGGAGGGTGGCCTAGGCCACGGAGGCCGATTTGGGTAGGAGGGGGGCTGGGTTCATTTACATAATCATAGAATATCAGGGTTAGAAGGGACCTCAGGAGGTCATCTAGTCCAACCCCCTGCTCAAAGCAGGACCAATCCCCAGACAGATTTTTGCCCCAGGTTGGGCTGGGTCGTGGAGGCCAGTTTGGGGTTGCTGGGCTGGGCTTCAGGGGTCAGTTTGCGGTCGCAGAGCTGGGCCACGGGGGCTGGTTTGGGGTCATTGGGCTGGGCCACGGGGGCCGGTTTGGGGTTGGATGGTCGCTGGTCTGGATCAGAGGATTCCTGGGCTGAGACATGGGGGCCGGTTTGGGGTTGGATGGTCGCTGGTTTGGGTCAGAGGGTTCCTGGGCTGGGCCATGGGGGCCAGTTTGGGATTGGAGGGTTGCTGAGCCAGGCTGTGGGGGCCAGTGTGAGGTCAGAGGGTCAATGGGCTGGGTCGCGGGGGCCCGTTTGGGATCAGAGGGTCGCTGGGTTGGGCTGCGGGAGCCGGTGTGGAGTTGGAGGATCACTGGACTGAGCCATGAGGGCTGGTTTGGGGTCTCTGGGCCGGGCCGCAGGGGCCGGTTGGGATCAGAG
>NW_020698242.1:12239397-12256372 GCF_002925995.2 Terrapene triunguis
TTGGGATCAGAGGGTCTCTGGGCCGGGCCGTGAGGACCTGTTTGGGGTCGGGCGGTCATTGGGCTGGTGTGGCAGTAGAGGGGTTTGCTCGGGTGGCTTGGGCCATGGCGGAGCTCACGGGCGCTGGCCGATGGGGAGAGGCTTGTGCGGCAGGAGCAGGTTGGATGCTGGGGGGCTCCATACAGAGCAGTAACTCCAAGGACCCTACGTCCCAGCAGGCGGCGGGTTGGGGCACTCGGGGGCTGTCAACAACCCCCCCACCCGCCCAGGACAATCCCAGAATGCAGCTCATGGGACATCAGCGCACGCGCTCCTCCTCCTCCTCCCAAAGCGACTCTGCTAGGCACAACGCCAATCTTTTTCTGCCCAGGAGACGATTCTCCCCCCACCCCCCCAGATGCAGCCAGAACTCCTGTATCTGGGGCGAATATTTAACCCTTCCAAACACCTGCCCGGCACAGGGGCAGGCCGGTGGCTCCCCCAGGGGCAGGCCGGACTCGCTTCCTCCTGGGCACCAATGATGGCGATTGCCTCTAGCTTGGGGGAGGGGGCAGGAAAAGCCAGTGGGAGTGTGTGCAGCTAACTGGGATCGCTGGTCTGGGACAGATGAGCACATTCCATTGCCCAATACCGGGGGGGGTGAACCCCCCTCATTTCCACAGCCCCACCCGCCTCCCTGACCTTGGATTGCTCCGGGCATGACATCTTTTTTTTTTTAAATATATACAAAAAATTAGGATCCTTTCTGCACCATCAGCAAAAACTGTGTGTGCGGGTCGGTGTGTGTGTGTGTGTTTTTATCACGCTAGGAGCACTCTGCTCAGTGCGGTGATAAGGCCTAAACCGACCAAGCCTGTCAGTCGGAGTGTGAGGGTTTAGAAATATTGGGACGAATAATTAGATTTCATATCGTTACCGCAGCAGCCATCGAAGGATCAGGCAGATTTATTTTTTTTCCCTCCTCTGCTCATTAATATTCATTAGAGACGCATGAAGGCAGAGCTGGTCTGAGGCCAGACACGAGCGGGGAGTGGGAGGCAGATGCTGCCGTAGCCCTGACACTTTGCCAGAGGGGTGCATCCCGGCTGCTAGGGCCTCTTCCTTCCCCGAGGCCCTTCCAGACGAGCTCCCCTTCTCTTTGTAAGCCCCCCGCCCTTCCCCAAAGGACACGACTCCTGTGGTGTGTGTTGGTGCTTTCCCCCTTGTGCATTGTCTGGGTGGCACAGCTTGGGAGCCAGCCAAGCTGGTCCGGGCCGATGCCACGAACCGGTCACCTGGGAGAAGCTGGTGTGTAACTGGTGGGGTGAATAAAGCTGGACTGGAAACTTGTGGATCTCTGGAGATGAGACATCCCTGTGTCCCTCTGCCCATGCTTGACCCTGCTTTAACCCCACCGTCATGGGTGCGAGGGGGCTCCTCGGAAAACTGCCGGGATAGTTGTTGGTTTTTGTATTATTGTAACGGCTGAGAGCCCCAATCCTGGAGCAGACCCCCAGTGTGCGGGGCGCTGTACAAACACAGTCCCTGCTCCGAAAGCATCGCCTATAGCAGCACGACGCTGTGGGCCGGAGCCTGCTGCCTTCAGTCAGTCCATAAACTCCTAGATTCCAAAGCCAGAAGGAACCACTGTGCTCATCTCTGATCTCCTGTATAGCCCAGGCCAGAGAACAGCCCCCCAAATAATTCCCAGAGCAGATCTTTTAGGGAAACATCCCATCTCAATTTAAAAACTGCCAGTGATGGAGAATCCACTGCGACCCTTGGTAAATTACTCTCACTACTAAAAACGTACATTTCCAGTCTGAATTTGTCTGGCTTCAACTCCCAGCCACTGGATCACGTTAGCCCTTTCTCGGCTAGGTTAAATATTTGTTCCCCGTGTAGGTACTGTGATCAAGTCACACTTTCACTGTCTCTTTGTTAAGCTACACAGATGGAGACGTGTTCTGCAGGCACCCGGCGCCCTGTGAAGTGCTGGCCTGGCTCTGCTGCTCCCCCCAAGGGCACACGGCCCTGTCCCCAGTGAGAGCAGCTCATGGGGCTGTGATGAAGGGGCGCGTGAGGACGGTGCTCAGTGGGTCTCCCAGCTTGGCCATTGCCCCAAGAGCTAGAGTCTTAGCTGAGCTGTTTTGGGGGGTTGGCTTTGAGGCCAGCCTCCCTCTGCGCTCTTCAGATTGTCTGGTGGGGCCCACAGGGGCAGCTGGAAAACGCAGGCTCCCTTTGTGCAAACCCTCCATGGCGTGGGCTCCAGCCCTTGGAGAGGCACCATCTCTCCTCGCGGTCTGGCCATGGCAGATGTGATCAGCCAGGCCTCTGGGCGCCCGCGTTCTTTGTGATCAGCCAGGCCCCTCACTCGGGACTCCTCTCCCTGACCCGCCGGCAGAGCCATTGGTTATCGGCCGGCAGGGCCCAGTGGAGGCGAGGCCCGTCTCTCCGCCTTTCAGAAGGGCATGGTGGGGCTCGGGTGTAACTGGCTCTGGTGGGTTGGGGGGTCCCGCGTGTCCTGTTGGGCCTTTTCCTGTGCACAGAGGCGGTGTCTTGGGCGTGTTTAGTCAGCGAAGGGTCAGCGTGACCCAACCACGTCTCCCCCATGCCCGTGATGGCAGGGGGCGGGTTCTACAAGGCAGACTGCTGCCCCCTGTCACGGCAGCGGGGGGCAGCATCGGGCCCCGGTGCTTCATGGTCTGCTATTGCCACCACGTGGCCTGTGCAAACGTTTTCTCGCCCCCGTGGGATTCCCGAGGCCGCGGCAGTGCGTGGCATGTGAACCCGGGGCCCGGCGCTGTCTCCGTCGGCATGTGGAGTGCTCTGTGCTGCCCACCCTGCTGGCAGATGCCTTCTGGCATCCTGCTAACACCAGGACAAGCAAAGACAGTCCCTCCCTTCTCCGCCCCCCCTTCTCTTCCTCCCTGCCCCCGTCACTGGCGCTACGCCGAGGCCAGGGGTGATACGAGTGTTTCCTGCGCAGGGGGCACGTGGGATTGTTAGACCCCGAGTTAAGCAGGAGAGGAAATAACATCTTGTCAGCACGAGTGCAGAGCTCGCCAGCAGCGCGTGGTGCCGGAGGGGCGGCTAGCCAGCGGCCTGGACGCACGCTGCCGTATTGCTGATGCCCGTAATGGCAATGGGCCAGGGGGAGGGGCTGATCTGGATCCATGTGCAGCAGCTTGGTCATGCACAGACATAGGTGAAGCGTTTCGATGCCCCGGGCTCACCTCGTGGGACAATCAGCAGGGCTGGCTCTGGGGAACGGCGCCGAGGTTGCTCAAAGGGGAGGGGTTCCCCAGCCGCTCTGTGGGGAGGGCGCTGCTGGGAGCTGTTCCAGGACTGCGGAGAGGGGGGGCCGAGAGGAGCCCACCTCCCTCCGAGCGGAACGAGGGTGCAGGTGGGGGAGTCGGGGTGGGGGCTCCACCCTTCGGTGCTGGGGCAGTCCTGATCCAATGCCCTGAGACTGGTGTGACAGGAGAGGACCCCGTGGGCTCTCAGACCTCGCACATCTGTCCCTGTTTGATGCTGCAGCGACGGCCGATGCAAATGCTGCACTGTTGCTGAGTGGTGACCTGGGCTGGTGCCTGGCTGCATCTTCCGTACCCAGAATGGCTTCGCACCCAGCTACTTGGGGCAGGGCGGGGAGGGGATCCTGAAGGTCTGGGGAACGGAGGGGCCTGGGTCAGGAGTGACTCTCGGGAGTCAGTGCGATTCGGCCGCCAGACAAGATGAGCTCAGTGGGGGGTAGCGTGCATGCGACAGCTCATCCTAGGGCCGAGTTCTGCAGCAAGCAGCACGTACGCTGGGGACGCAGGGGTGTCTTGTGTGTGCATGTATCCAAGCATGCACACACCCTACCGTAAATACCCACGGAGACGTTGAAATGTTTGATGCAAACGAGTCCAATTTTGAGTGGGTCGGCTAGGCAAGTCAGTGCCCCCTCCCGACCGTCTCTTCCCCCAGCCTGTCTCCTCTTCACCCACCCCCAAGGCGTGGCCTTGTCCTGCTGCTCTGCGCCCCCCAGCTCCCAGGGGTTGAGCTTCCCTGGGGGGGTGTTCCAGTAATGCCCGCAGAGCTCTCCAGCTCCCTATGCTGGCCTGGCCAGCAGCTCTTTCTCCCCCGCATCAATCCCCGTAGAGCCCATGAGGGCCTCTTCGCACGCCTCGGCACCCCAGGAGGATGTGTGACAGCAGCGTCCACGTACAGAATGGGGGTGGGGCTTATACAGCCCTGCAGACCCCAGATCCTGCCAATCTCAACGCGAGACCTATGTCCAGGAGGAGCTCAACTCCTAGGGCCCTCCCCTCCTTCCGTGTGTCCCCCACCCCCAGGACCTCCACGGCTGGGCTCTTACCACTGGGGCACAGGCGAGTGGGTACCCCACAGAGGTAGCTGGCTCAGGGCTTTTTTTGCCCCATGCTGGGATGGGTCAGCGACAGCCCTGCATTCATTCACGTCGTCTCTCCTGTGTTTCCACTGTTGGCAGAGTCCGCCTGTGACGCTGATGCTGGGGGACGAGCGCTGCTGGCTGTCCAGGCTGCCCCTGGTGTCCGGAGAAGCCGACGCCAACTCGGTGATCTACAGGAAGGGTTGGTATTATACTCGCTATGTAGAAAGCCACCTGGCCTCTTCTCGCACCTACCACATCCTGTCCGCTGGGGACCTTTCGCGTTTAAAGGGCCAGCGTCACCCTGAAAATCAGATTTATTCCCCCCACAAACACACTCCTTCGGGCCAGGCTCTTAAGCCTGGCAGAAAGTAATTGCGGCTACGGCTCATCACGTCCTGCCCGTCGCTTGGCTCAGGCAGGCAAATGAGCCCCCGTCAGTTTCACGCTCTGGTTCTGGTCAGTTTCACCGGCGGGTTCCCTGCTCCAGTCCACGCTCTGTGCCTGCAGGTTCGGGCTCGCTGCAGGAGAGCATCAGGGGCAGAAAGCTGGCTGTGATCGGAACTATTGATCCGTGCTAACGCAGCCCGGCTCACTAGGCTGTGTCCCCAAAAGCCCAGCCTGGGCTGTGAGCGGCCCCAATGCGGCATCCAGCGTGGGCAGAGAGCACGGCTCCCTGTGCCTAGGACGTGGGTGTGTCGTGCCAGCCACATGGCCGCTGTCCTCTTTATAGAGCCAGGGAGCTCGCTGACAAGTGGGCTGAGCACGGCTGGGAGGGAAGGCTCCTGGGATGGGAGGGGACAGAGCTATTAGCTCCCATCTAGTCACCGTCCCATCTCTCCCCCCGCCCTACCTCAGTCTCCCCCACCCTCTGTATTCTCCACTCCACAGCTAGAAGTCCTGGGGCAACTCTTCCCCGGCCTCCTGGCGGCCAGCAACTGTTCCCCTGGAGAGAGCCTTGCCTGGTGGCTCCCTGGCGTTAATGCCACCCCTGGTTTGCAGGCTCTAGCCCGGGCCATCAGGCCATTAGAGGCTGGGCAGGGACAGGTCCAGCCTAAAGTGTGAATAGGCCACTAAAATCGGCTCAGCCTCCACACGTGCTGACACTGCCACCTCCAGGCAATTGTGGGTATTACGAGCTACTGTACAAAGGCAGCCGAAACCCTTGGCCTCTGTAAGCTCACCTCTCAATGCTCGGCAATTTGTCTTGGGCGGACGGGATCAGAGGGTAGAACTGTTTTTTCCAGAGTCTGTGCTATATGCTGGGCAGGCAGCTGTTTTGCACCTTTAAAACAATCTGGCATTTCTCATTTGCATGTCGTTATCCAGAAGGCTTTGCAGCCCCCGGCTCCTGCTTCATGGGCTCGCTGGCATTGCAGCTGTGAGCGCACAGAGCCGGAGCAGCTTTGAGGGGTCCCCACTCTGTCGGACTCAGGCAGCCCCTGCAGTCACACTTGCTAAAAGAAGCTTGTTGTGGGCATCCATCCTCATGCTTCAGGGCATAAGTAGATCATCAGTTGGGGTCAGGAAGAAGTGTCCTCCCCTTGCATAGTGCTGCACGGTGAGGTGCTATATGTGCTGGATTTACCCTTTCCTCTGGGGCATCCATTGTGTGCTACATTGGCCAGGCTTTCAAGGTCATTGCACCATTGATCTGTCCCTAGATGGAGAGGTTTTCTCTTTGCCCGTCCCCTCCCGGCACTGAGGCAGAGGGCACTGGGGCGGGGAGATGATGCTCAGCGCTCCTGTAACCGAAGCTTTGCCTTCTAGGTGAATTGATCTGGTGCAAAACCACCCAGGCCATTGTGGAAAAGGAGCTGCTGAGTGCCTTCGTGATGGCCGAGCCGCAGGGCATCCCGAACCACACTGTGAAATCGGAGCCCGGGGACTCCACCTACCCAGCCATGCTGCATGCGGACATACAGCTTCTGCCCCAGCAGGCGGGCATGGCAGCCATCCTGGCCACAGCTGTCGTTAACAGTAAGTCAGCAGCGGCCACCGGGCAACCCTGCGGGAAACGATCCGGCCGTCCTCCGCCTGGCTCCCGGCAGACACCCGCCTGCATCACAGAATTCACCACCCCTGGAGAGGGGCTGTGGAGGGATCAGGCTGGACCCTGCCCTCCAGCAATCCAGGGCAACAGATCATCTCCCAGCTTCATGCCATGAGCAGGGGCTGCTCTGGGTGCTGTTCGTAGCTCTGCCCCGGGCGATGCTTCCCCTAACTGGGCCTCAGTTTCCCAATCTCTAAAACTGGGTGGCACCTAGCTCCCGGGTCGGGGGTTGAATAGGGTCTGGGCAGGGCTCTGAGGCAGAGGGAGGATAGAGAAGTGCTGCTCGTGTGAAGCAACATTTATTTAACCCTTTCCACTAACTCCCATCAGAAGGAGCGTGTCCCGGGGAGACGCTTGGCCGTTCCCGAGACAGGATGCTCCATGACCCTGCTGGGCCCACCCTGGCCAGGATCTGCCCTGGGCTTGAGGGAGGGAACTTGTGATCACCCCGTCCTGCTCCCCTTGTTTGTCTAACGCGGTTTCCCCTGGCAGAGGATGTCTTCCCCTGCAAGGACTGCGGCATCTGGTACCGGAGCGAGCGGAACCTGCAGGCCCACCTCATGTACTACTGCGCCAGCCGCCAGAACTCCAGCTCGCCCTCGGTGGACGAGAAGCCCAAGGAGACCTACCCTAATGAGCGCGTCTGCCCCTTCCCGCAGTGCAAGAAGAGCTGCCCCAGCGCCAGCTCCCTGGAGATTCACATGCGCAGTCACAGCGGTAAGGGCGCCCCTGGGTGGCACAGGGCTCGAGGGTGTGTAGCTTCAATCCAGGCTGGGGGGCTGGCTGGCTCGAGGGCGGGGGCTGTGATGCTAGGGAAAGACTTTAGCCTCCGGATCGTTGTGGGCAGGATCAAAGCGCAGTTCTGCGGGCCATGAATCCTCCTGTGCCGCCTCCTGCTTTGTTCCCTAGCAGGGAGAGAGAGAGACTCATGTCAACCCATCACAGCCTGTGCTGTCACACATCCTCACAGGCCTGTGGCTGGCGGTGGCTCTAGCCATTCCCAGCCCTGGCTGGGCGTGAGGGGTGGGGGGAAGAGGTGCCATGCTGGCGTTGCATGCCAAGCGTCCCAGAGCCTCGTGGAGCTGGGCGGAGACCGGTCATCCCCGGTCACAGAGGATTATGCTGAGATTTGGAAATTCTCTGCAAGCCAGAATTGTCCTTCTCCCCCCGGCGTTGTGACTGCAGCCTCTGGTCAGGGTGAGGCCAGCCGGCCCGTGACCCCTCCGTGCCCCCAGGCACAGCTTCCCTTGGCACATGGAGCCAAACGAGCAGCAAGCCCATCGCATCCGCCAGGGGCAGGGTGGGGCTGCCCCCCCTGGGGAGCTGTCAATCATCTCTCTGGAGGTGCCCCACCACTGCACTGCCGTGTGTCCATCTTTAAGACTGGGACCTCCCAGTCGTCCCCCTCAAAGCCCGGAGACCCGCGTGCCCACAGGGCCCCCGCTCCCATTCTGTCTCTGGCCGAGGGGGGCTGCACTGCACTGGATTCTCGCTGCCGGGCATCCCGGGGGCCTGGGCGCACAGGCTCTGATGGGGGCAGGGAGCGGCACCTGTTCTCACGCCCGTCCCTCTGCCTTTCAGGAGAGAGGCCGTTCGTGTGCCTGATCTGCCTCTCCGCCTTCACCACAAAAGCCAACTGTGAGCGTCACTTGAAGGTGCACACGGACACTCTGAACGGTGGGTCCCTCGGCTGGGCTCTGGGTCACCGGCTCGCCACGGCCCCCTCGCCACGCAGCAGGGAGCTGCACGCTGAGGCTCTGCTTCACGACAGGCTGGGGAGGGAGAAGGAGCTGGGAGAGCCCAGCTTGGTGGGATCAGGCCAGGGTGTCTCCCGGTCAGACCGGGACTCTCCCCAGCTGGAAATACGAACAGTGCAATTCCCCTGCCCCGGAGCTCTCGCAGTGCTGAGTGCTAGGGGGAATGTTGCCACGCCTGGGAGCCTGGGTATGTGCTCAGGCGGCTGGCTTAGGCGGCTGTGCCTTCACTGCTCCTGGGACCATCACGCCCCCTAGCTGCAGCACGGCCAGACCCCCGCGCGACCGCTGGGAAGCTCGCTGGCAGCGATCGCCTTCACAGCTCCTCCTCTCACTGTCGTCCTTCCTGTGACTGCAGGAGTCTGCCACAGCTGCGGCTTTATCTCCACCACTCGGGACATCCTGTACAGCCACCTGGTAACCAGCCACATGATCTGCCAGCCAGGCTCCAAGGGCGAGGTGTACTCCCCTGGGCCCGGGCTGCCAGCTGCCAAGCCGCTGACGCCAGGTGAGTCCCCTCCAGCTGGGTCGCCCCTCTTGTGCCAGGCGCCTGGCATGACGTGCCCAAGGGAGGCAGAGCTGGCCTTAGTCCGCCCAGAGGCGTTGACGAGCGTCGTTGCAGATATTAAACTGCCTGGCCCCATAGCCAGTCTGTTCCCCCGCCCTGCCCTGCCTCGTCTGCCTGGGTCACCTGTACCCAGAGCCACTGGAACTTCTGGCTGTGGCTGGGGTTCCCAGGCTGCATTGCCTCGTTTGCCCCGTGCCAGTGGGGACAAAGGGATCGAAATGATCTGTGATCACCCCAGATGGTGGGGCTTGTTTGTGTAGAACCCCTCTGAAATTGACACTGGCGAGCGAAGCCAACGATCTGCACCGGGGGCCCTGGGAAATGGCCCCTGCCCTTCCCTAGTGATTCCCTACAGAGGCTTCCAGGGCACAGGAGAACTGGGCCTGGGGTCTCTGCTGCCGGGCTCGCAGGGCTCCAGTAACCTACTGCTGGCACCGGGGGCATTTGCCCCTACCCCGCCCCCACGTCCAGGGGAACTCTGGCGCCCTGGGGCAAAGTTGGCCTTGGGGCAGGGCAGACGTTTGCCATCCAGAGAGGCACGTCCTGTAGGCCCCCTGCTTGTGCCCCTCGCCAGGCAGAGCTGTCCGCTCCAGGCCCCCGGCTCTGCACTCGCTCCAGATGGGATCCAGCAGATCTCCCGGCCATAAGAAACGCTGCCGCGTGGGCTGGGCCTGTGGTTCCTGCCCGCTGAGGGGGCTTGGGTGGGGCACGGGGCCTGTTCTGCCTGGCCAGGCCCTGTGACCTGTGGGGACTGGGGTCACACACTGATCCCTCCCATTCCCTCCCCACTGACAGGTCCGAGCCAGCCGAGCGGGACCCCCATCCTGAAGTGCAGCCTCTGCGGCTCCGTGGCCGACAGCCTGGCCAGCCTCCGGCAGCACGTGGTACTGCATGGCCCACTGCCCGCTGTCCTTGGAGGGGCAGAGCCCACACCGGCCCTGGCACAGCCGGAGTCCCCTGCCAGCACCCCAGCGGACGAGGTGGAGAACGGTGAGACCAGGCCCCCCCACGCAGAAGGCTGCCCCTCAGCCTCGTCTTCCTCGGGTGAGGCGGCACCACCCCTCAGGATCAAGGAGGAGCCCAAGGACAGCCCCAGAGGGGAGGCTGAGGCGGCCAAAGGCATCTCCCCGGCAGAGCCGGCTGCCAGCCCCACGTCGGAGCCGGAAGCCTCCTCTAGGGCCTCGTCCCCGCGCAGCCTGCACTCGGTGAAGGTGAAGTCGGAGATTGTCAGCCCCACGCCGGGGTCTAGCCCGGTGCCCAGCGAACCGGGGGTGGGCACAGCCGGCGGCACCATCTTCCTGCCCCAGTACATGTTCGGCCACGAGGCCACGGTCGTGCCCCAGGCCTCCGAGATCCTGGCCAAGATGTCCGAACTGGTGCACAGCCGGCTCAAGCAGGGCCACAGCACGGTGCCCCCGGCCCTCTACCCCAGCACCCCGGTGCCCAAGGGCGCCACCTGCTTCGAGTGCGAGATCACCTTCAATAACATCAACAACTACTACGTGCACAAGCGCCTGTACTGCTCCAGCCGCCACCTGGCCGAGGACAGCCCGCCCGGTGCCCGCAAGGCCAAAGCCCCGCCCGCCCCCCCCAAGGGCCCGGCCACGCCCGGGGCTCTGCTCTCACCCCAGCCGCCCGCTGCCGTCGAAGGCCAGGGGCCGCCCTCACAGGAAGGGGAGGCTGAGAGGGACGCCAGCCCGCCTGCCCCTGCCGCGGAGGCCAAGCCGGACATCAAGGTGGAGGAGGGCGGCGCCAAGGCAGGCTCTCCCGAGGCGGATGGGGCCGGCCGGGCCAGCGAGGACAGCCAGAGCCCCAGCAGCTCGGTGGACGACACGGACGACGACCCCAGCAAGACGGTGTGCGAGGCGTGCAACATCCGCTTCAGCCGCCACGAGACCTACATGGTGCACAAGCGCTTCTACTGCGCCTCGCGCCACGACCCGCCCCTGCGCCGGCCCAACGCCCCCAAGGTGCCCTTCCTGCACCAGCCCGTCCGCTCCCGTAAGCGCCGCAAGCTCTACGAAATCCACGCCACCGCCAGCCCTGCCCTGGGACCGGCCCACCACCTGGCAGAGCAGCTGGCAGGGGGCCTGGCCAGCGCCACGGATCCGCTGGCGGGGGGCACCCGGCCCGAGGTCCCTCCCATGCTGTCAGCTCTCATCTCTGTGGCCAAGGTCCACGGCACTGCCCCCTCCCCCAGCTCCAGCCCCGATGCCGAAGGCCCCATTGACTTGAGCAAGAAGCCCCGGCTGCAGGGCGAGGTGCTGCCCACCTCACTGCTGCCCCTGGCGGACTACCACGAGTGCACAGCCTGCCGCATCAGCTTCAACAGCCTAGACAGCTACCTGGCCCACAAGAAGTACTACTGCCCCGCCGTGCCCCTCCAGGCCGGCACCCTGGAGCAGCTGCACAAGATCAAGGGGCTCGTGCCACCCCCCTCGAAAGCCCGGGGCAGTGGTGCCCCTGAGAACCCGGATGTGCCGGGCGAGGAGCCCGACGGGGTGCGGGTCAAGGTGGAGAAGGCGGTGCTGTCAGTGAGCCCCGGGGCCCTGGTGGCCAAACCCCTGGCCCTGCCAGCCACGTACCCCTGTGCCTCCGGCGTGGACTCCCTGCAGCGCTACGCCAGCGCCAAAGCCCTCCACCTCCCGGGGGCCAAGGTCCCGCTGGCCGTCTGCCCCTACTGCCCACTCAACGGGGCCGTCAAGGGAGACCTGATTGAGCACTTCCGTAATGCCCACGGGCTCTTCGGAGCCAAGCCGGGGGCAGGCCCCGGACTGCCAGAGGCTGTGCTCCAAGCTGCGGCCAGGACTCCGGAGAGCAGCCTGCCGCCCCTGCCCGCGGCCTCCCCAGCCCAGCCCCTCGCCAGGCTCCGTAAGGACAGCTTAAACGGCAAGGAGCCCGCCGCTCCCTCGGCCTCCAACGGCAGCCCCCTGCCCTCAGGCTCCCCCCGGCCCAGCCTGCCCGTGTCGCCCGCCGCCCCTTTGAACATATCACCGGTGCCCGAGGCTCTGAGAGAGCCTGGCCTCACGCCCGCCACCCCGCCCGGCTACACGGACAAGAGCGTGCAGACCGCGCCCAGCAAGGCCCTGCCCAGCCCCGTCCCCAACGGCAACCACAGATACTGTCGCCTCTGCAACATCAAGTTCAGCAGCCTGTCCACCTTCATCGCCCACAAGAAGTATTACTGCTCCTCCCACGCCGCTGAGCACGTCAAGTGAGCCTGGCCCCCACCCCAGCTCGGCGGCCCTCGCCCACCGCTCACGCCCCGCGGCCGCTGGCTCCGGCCCGGTGATGGATTCTAAAGCAGGACTCGCCCCAAGCCAGGGCCCTGCAGGAGGCTGGAATGGGGAGGCGGGGGGGGGGGGATGGCTCTTCTGAAAGTGTCCACTGAGGCCAAGAGAGGGACGCACCCAGCCTGCGCTGGACCCATGCCCGCGGCTACACGCGGCCCCCGTCTGTTACACAAGCTGGAGGGAGGGAATGTTCCCTGGGACAATATTTTTGAGCTCCGGGTTGTATATGTCTAAAGGCAGCCCCACCTCGCCCACCTTCTCCCCGACACACCCGCCCACAGCAGGGGTCTCGTTCTGACCCGGTGCTGGGTCTGCAGCGTGGGCTGCCTCCCTGCTCCCCACCGCTGGTCGATGCAATTTTCTAGGGTTGGGGGCAATTTTGCAGAAATTTGATTCTCTCCTTCCCGCTCCCAGGCCTCGCTCCAGCCTCTCACAATCAGCATCCAACAGGCGGTTTGGCACTTTGGTTTGGAGATGGGGAAACTGAGGCACAGATTCTCTCCCCAGGTCATGCAGGAAGTTGGTAGACAGCCCAGCTCCCCTGACTCCCAGCCCTGCGCTGAGACCCCCTGGGCCAGGCTGGCTTGTAGACAGCCCAGGTCCCCTGACTCCCAGTCCTGCGCTGAGACCCCCTAGGCCAGGCCGGCTCGTAAACAGCCCAGGTCCCCTGACTCCCAGCCCTGCACTGAGACCCCCTGGGCCAGGCCGGCTCGTAAACAGCCTGTTGGAATAGCAGGGAGGTGTTGGCAGCACAGGCCGAGGGGGTTTGAGCATAAAACCCTATGCCAGCTTGTGTCCCTTGGGCCCAGAAATCCTTTAGGGGAGCACCAGCCTCATTCTCCCCTTTGCCAATCCCTTGGCTGCTGGTTGAGAGCCTTGCGCTGGCACCTTTAGCACATCACTGGGCATCCTCGGGTGCCAACTTCTTCCACAGCCACCTGAATGCTCACCCAGTCCGTGTGCAGCCTCGGTACCCGGGCTGTGCCCCTGGGCGCGGGGGCAGTTCTAGGGCACGCCCCCTTTCACGGTGGAATCCTGCTGCCCATGGGGCCCCAGTGGAGTTGGTGGAAGCTGTGCCCGGGCAGCACGGAGCCCTAGGCTGGGGCTGGAGGTATTGATGGCTCTTGCTGGGGCGAGGGCAGGCTGGGGAGAGCGCTAGGTTGGTTTCTCAGAACTAGCAGAAGAGAACAGGAGTCTGGGCAGATATCCCCTCGGCCCCTCCCCACCTGTCTGCAGCCTCCCTCCCTTCTGTAAGGGGCTGCCCTGGCCAATGCCCCCTGCACAGCATGGCCATAGCAGTGGGGCCTGGATTCTCCTTTCTGGGGGCCGGGCAAGGGCATCCAAGACTGGCGGCTCACAGACCCCTCCCCCCGAGGCCCAGGCCCCATTCTTCTTTGGAGCCACCCTCTGGGTCTTTTCTCCAGAGCTCCCTGCGTCATGTGTGCCCCTCTCTCATCCCCCATTGAGCCTGAGCCCACGGGGACTGGAACAAGAAACAAGACAGCACTGAAGATGAGAATGAAGCCGACACATGTGTGTATAAGCGTGTACATAAATAAATATGTCTAATGAACCTGTGTCCCCGTGTGTGTCCAGAGGGGCTCGCACAGCATGCTCCTGGGCCGTGTGCATTGCCGGAATCCTTTGGTGCCTGATCCACAGCGATAGAGGTCTGGGCAGGGCCTGGCTCTTGTGTTTTTAGCTGGGGTAGCCCCGGGCGTGTTGGCCAGTGGGCAGCTGTCACACGGGCCTGTAGAAGTGCCCTGGGTGGTCTCCATACCTGGAGCAAGGCTGCCCTCAAACCCAGACGGGGGCTGTCTGACATGCCTGCTCTTTGCATGGCTATAGGTGTGGAGCGTTGGTCACGTGACACTAACTCTTCAGCCATGTGACCTTAGGGTAAGAGGTGCTGGTTACCCCACAGCACTTGGCCCAAGACTCTACCAGGATGGAGGAGGGGGGAGCTTCAGAGCCCCACTGAGTGGCTGCAGCTGGGGAGGGAAGGGGCTGCAAGGGCAGAAAGCACCCGCATCTCCAGCCTTCCCACAGTTAAAGGAGGAGGCCAGATGGTTTAGATCCCTTCGAAAGGCATTTGATCACAGCTGCTGGGATCCTTCTGCCGGTTTAGCAGTAACAGGTAGAGCTGCTGGCAGGGGCAATTGTATGCACTGCCCTCTAGTGCTGGAACTCCAAAGGCACTGGATGAGGAAGGGCTGGGGAAACCAGACAGCGATACGGACCAGGGTAGCGTGGCTGGGCCAGGTGCTAAATGGGGAGGACCTTAGAATCCTCAAAATGTGCCGGCAGAGCCCCAAAGCCGCGCGGGCAAAGCCCCCTCTGAGTCCAGCTGGGATCTCCCCTCCTCCTCCAGCCGACTCTAGGGGTTATCAGCATCGCCAGCGAGAACGCACATTTTTCATTTTTGCAGCTACAGCTCTTTTGGGCCCGGGATCCCTTTTGCAGCACTCTCCGCCATCAGGGCGGGTTTGATTGGGCGAGGGATTGCTCGGCTGGACGTCACCCCTTCCAAACCAGCTCACGTCCCTGCACAGCCTGCCAGGACCGGGCCAGAAGCCGCCCTGGCTAGAACGCCCCTTCCACCAGCGGTCTCTGCTCTTCCCGTGGCCAGGGATGTGCCAGCTCAAGCCATCGTGCCCAGTAGCAGTTCATGCTTCTGGCCACCAGGTGGCGGTGAAGTCATGCCAATGGGGGGCTTGGGGCATGCTGGCGTGTTTGTAGCTGGGGCGCGTTTTCTTATCCCACCCAGGCAGGCCCTGCAGGATGGTGCCTCTGGCGGGGCTCAGGCCCACTCTGGGAGGGCAGCATAAGTGGCCTTAGCTGTACCCCTGCGCTCTGCTGCAGCAGCCGGGGAAGGGACAACTGGCCACCCCCCCAGCCCATTGCCTCTTGAGATGCTGTCCCCCGCCAGGAGGTGGGGTCGGCCCTGGAGACCCTGGGCTGTCTCCAGGGTGCAGCTCAGATGGCTGGAGGTGAGGTGGCTGAGAGAGAAACGGGCGGCTCTTCTAGCTGGTGAGGCTGCGGGGACGGGGATGCTGGGGAGGGACGGGGAATGGGCCGGTGCAAGGGCGCTGAACGAAGCCGATGGATGGAGACTGGGGTCGTGCAAACCTAGCACATCTGCTCAGCCCCAAAGCAGGGAGGACGATCCTGGTGCCTCAGCCTTAACCAACCTGCTCCCTGTGCTGAGGGGATTTGGTGCCATAGCTCAGGGGTTAGCGCAGTGGTCTCGGAACCCCGAGGGCGCAGGTTTGAATCCAGCTGGGGCTACTGCATCAGTGCAGCCCTCTGCCAGGGCTGTGAAGAGGTGACGCTTGCCCTGCAGCTGTAGTGAGGGCTGAGGAATTAGAGGGGTTCTCAAAGGGGGGATTGCCCCCTCAGGGGTCACGGTGTTACATGGGAGGTCGCACTCAGGGCCTGGCGGTGTGAAAGGGGTTGCCATTACAAAAAGTTGAACCACTGGATTAGCCCCAGGGTGCTGCAGACCTGGGACCGCTAGAGGGAGCCGTGGGCTGGGATCTCGGCGAGCAGGCACACAACTCAGGGCCGGTTTTCCAGCCGAGCTCCGCCTGGCAGGTGCTGAAGTGGGAGCTGCGCGCTCTTGACCATCTAACCCCAAGGATCCAGCCGCGTCCTCAGCCCACTGCGTGGGCCTGCTCACGAGGGCCATTGCAACAGGCCTCTGGAGAGCAGCTGTGACACACGGTGAATCACCACGGGGCTGATTAGCCAGCGCTCACTCACTCGCTCTCTGAATAGGCTCTTGTGGTAAAGAGCAGGGCACCGCCATGCACCTCCCTTCACACGCACACAGGCAAAGGGAGGGAGGGCTGCGTGGCAACGGCGGGGGAGGGAGAGGAATTCTGCCCCCCTGCGGGGCAACTTGTGCAGGTGCTCTGGGTTTGTGCCCATCCGCCCCCGTGGGCTCCAGAGAGGGGTTTGCAGTTGGATGGTAATGGAGCACTAATCAAGGAGTGGGTCAGAGGCAGGGGAGATAAGAGGGGCTCAGCCCCACAGGGAGGTGCAAAGGTCCATGGCATGATCCCGTGTCTGTCCTTCCCTGCTCTGGGGCAGCCCACCGCCACAGCCTGCCCCAGGCGTGCTGTACGTGAACGGCACCTGGTTAGGGGCTCTCACAGGGCGTGCTACCCCTTTAAGGGGGCGGAGGGCTTAGCCTCACCTGTACCAGGTTTAGCCACAACCCCAGGTGGAGGGAATGAGTACCAGGGTCATGGCTGAGGGCACAGGAGATCAGGAGCCAGGCCTGTTGGCAGCCAGGGGGAGGGCGACTAGATGTGGGCACGGGGGCTCTGTTAAAGAGTGGGGAACCAGCCAGGAAACAGCCAGCGGCATGGCTAGGCCATAGAACGAGCCCCTAGGAAGGAAAACCAGAGCCGGTTGGGTCACGGGCCAGCCGGTCCCAGGGCTAGACACAGGTAGGAGAAGATGGGTGCAGGTTCCCCCACAGCTGCGCCCTTGTGAGGTGGGGCAGCCACCCCGTCACTGCGGAAGGGCCTGGTTGAGGCCTAGAAGGGCTGAAAGCCAAGCCCAGGAGAAGGGGTGAAGAGGCCATTAAATGAGGACAGCCATCGAGGGGAGGGCTGTGCCCAGTGAGAGCCGGGGAGAAGACCGGCCTTTCGGACTCAGTACTACGGTGACCAGACAGCAAATGTGAAAAATGGGGACGGGGGAGGGGGGATTTGGGCCTATTTAAGAAAAAGACCCAAAAATCAGGACTGTCCCTATAAAATTGGGACATTGGTCACCCTACTCAGTACTAGTGCCAAGACCTTTGCCGAAAGGCTCCGTGCCCTAACAATGCTGAGAGCTGGAGGGCCACGGTGGGAGGGGAGCCAGTGAATTGACTGGGGGGAAACTGAGGCTGCAGATGGGCCCAAAACCAGACCAGGACAC
>NW_020698242.1:12256382-12337190 GCF_002925995.2 Terrapene triunguis
GCCCCCGCGGGTCAGTGACGGAGCTGGAGTAGAACCCAGGTGTCCTGAGCCGGTCCCCCACTCTAACCACTAGGAGAGCGCTGGGCGGAGGCAGCCCGGCAGTTACTGCCCATCGCTGTGCCCGCGGGACCCTTCACCCCTGTTGGCCGGGGTTACGAGGCCCCTAGGCAGCCTGGCGCTGATGTCACAGGGACCTGGTTCTAGAAGAGCGGGCAGTTGGGAGCCACTGGCTGGACTGGGAGGGGAAGGAAGCTGCTCCCAGAGACTGGGGAAGGGCGGATGTTATAGGGACTGGATTGCCCCACAACTAGCTGCCGTCGCTGCCCCCAGGAGGGGGGGACATGTGCTGGTAAGACCCAGCTGCTGCCATTTCCCCAGACAGACGCCAAAGCCACAAACTCCCCTCCAGCCTGGATGGGGGAGGGGAGCGAAGCAGCGGGGAGCAGGAGCCCCCGAGGGAGGCGTGGCTCTGGCTGGTCGTGCCTGGCTAGAATTGGGGGCGGCCTGTTTCGGGGCTGCTCAGTGCCATCCGTGCTGCCCCAGGGAGATGCCGACGCAGGAGCCCAAAGCCCAGCTGGCTCGAAGGGCAGCGGCTGGTGAAATGCAACCAGGTGCCAGTCTTCCTGCCCAGGGAGCGTCTGCCCCAGAACCCACATAAAACGCATCATCCAGTCACCGAGGGGCAAATGCACTGCCTGCGCCTGCACCCGGAGCCAGGAACGGCTGCAAAGCAACTGGGGTGCCCCCTGGTCCTACTGGGACCCTTCTGTGGAGGAGGAAGGCTTGTGTACCGCAGGTCCTCTGACCCCAACCCACCAGCTTCTTGCAGGCTGGACACACCACCCTCCCCAAACCCTCGCTCGCAGCAATCCCCGCACGCACTCCCACCGAGTGCTAACCTCTGCCCACGATGGTGCGTAGGGACTTGGAACACCCTGCCGCCGGCACTGGGCTCCCCTGTCCCCACCCTGCCTGGGCAGGGAATCTCCCGCTGCCAGCGTCTGCTCCTTCCTAGCGGGGACCTGACTGTCTGGATTCCAACCTGACAGCCAGGGAAAGGTTTTCCATTAGGCCTGAAGGCAGCTCCGTCTCATCAGCCTATGAACACTTACCCCAGGGCTCCTAGGCCTTTAGACAGCTGGTGGGTTTGACCTATCCCTCGGCGTTCAGGGGCAGGCAAGGGGAGATGGGCCATGTACCAGTGGGGCAGAGTGGATGATCCAGGGGCCTCCCCCCTCAGTCTCTGTTCCGTTTCCTAGGGGTGGATCCACACCCCCATGGAGCAGAGCATCGCGGCGAGGCTGGGCTGCGTTCAGGGCCAGATCCACGTGGCCAGGGCCAGGCTGAAAGCCAGCCACGAGCAGGCTCAGGTTGAGCTGGCAGCCGCGCAGGCCGAGCTGGTGGCTGTCCTGAGCGAGGTGAGTCCCGCACAGGACCCGGGGGTGAAGGCCGCGCGGGATGTGGCGAAGGAGAAGCAAAACCGGGGTGGCCTTGGGCCCAGCCAAGTGGCCAAATCCACACACAAGCTCCGGGGCAATGGGGTGAGGCCCGCGCACGACGACGCAGGCGAGCCGTAGCAGGACCAGGCCACGCCTGTGGAAGACCCCCTGTGGGACCAGCTGCAGGCCCCACAGGAGCAGCTGGAGGTTCGGGGGATGGCTGGTGGGGAGGCAAAGCCTCCCTGGGCCCCGAGGACCAAGAAGATTGGCTGGAAGACCAGGAGGTCCAGCTGGCTGCCCAGGAAGGAAAAGAAAGGGCAGGGGGAGCGTTGTAATGCTAGGCGCTACTAGACAAGGCGCAGCGAGGTGCACAGGAAGGGCTAGCAAGGACCGGGAGATATGACCTGCCGCTTAGACGCCTTACAAATAAACAAGGTGTTCAGACAGGCATCGCCACCGACTGTCCAGTCTAATGCTTGTTAATCGACTCTTTCCTCCTTTCTCCTCGTCTCAGCCCTGCACTCGCTGAGCTCAAGGAGCAACTCTCATTTCAAGCTTCACAAGCCACGTTTTGTAAAACCCAGCTCTCGACGCCCTGCAGCGTCTCCTGGCCCTAACTTTGCTGGGGGGAGGGCTGCCGTCCTGGGCACAGCGGCTTTCCCCTTGCCCCACTCTGGGGCACCTCCCGCCACCATGGCTACCGCCGGGGGCGGGGGCTGAGCCGAGGCTCTTTTTTTAATGCCAGTTTAGTTGCTTTTTAAAACCAGATGCGCTGAGTCTGGAATTTCTGAAGAGCCCTGGAGTTTCCTCTCTGCCTGGCTCTCAGACCCGGGACGGACAGAGCCCCCCCCCCCCCCCCCGCCGGGCTTGCCGCCACGTGAGTCTCTCTTGCATTCCAAGGGAGTGTTGGGCCACGTTTGCTGGCAGTGGCTCACCTGTCAGCGGTCGTGGACAAGGCCTAGCGTTCAGCATTGTCGGCATGTCCACCCTCCTGCCAGCTGCGCTGACCCCCCACTTGCTCTTGTCTGCCCTGTCGGCTAACTGCGCCCCTCCGCGGGTGCGTAACACAGTGACCCGCCCAATGCAGACCAACCCCCTCTGCGTAATTCCCAGGCACGGGCAATAAAACCCTGGGTGGGTCATTCTCCGTCTTCTCCCGGAGAGGGGGGGGGGGGGGGGGGGCGCTAGACTCGAACAGATGCTGCTAAGCCAGAGGAAGGAAAGAGGGCTTGAGGAGAGGGACGGAGTTAAGGAGCCTCACCCCTCCATTTTCATTCTATTCTTTGCTAGGGGTGGAGAAAGGTTCCCTTAGGCCAGATCAGAGCCCCCGGGGACCAGAGCCTCGGCGATCACCTGGACCATATTCAGGCCGAGGTGCAGCGACAAGCCGAGCTGAAGGCTGGTTGGGAAGAGGTGAGGGCTGACTGGGACGAGGTGCAGGCAGCGTGGGAAGAGGTGCTGACTGACACCCAGGTGACGGCCGCGGCGTGGGCCCCCGCCAGGTTTCTGCAGGCCCCAGCGAACACCACGCAGACCCTCTTCCATCTTCCGCAGATCCTCGTGCACATGGCCCGGCTCCAGGCCCAGTTTGCACAGCTCCAAGCCAGCACTGCAGAAGCCCAGCTGAAGGCTTTGCAGGCCCAGGGAAAGAACCACGTACGCGAGCCGGCCCAAGCCCAGGCGGTGGCTGAGCCTGTCCTGAAGCAGGTGTATGAGCAAGTGGCTGTGGCTGTGCACAATATCCTGGTGCTGGCCATGCAGGATCTGGAGAGGGCTAAGCGGGCCCAGAGGCTCCCCGTACTAAGCCAGCTGACGAGGGCTGTGCATGCCCAGGTGGAAGTGGCTCTGCAGGGTATCCTAGCAAAGGCTGCACAGGAGGTGGCGGTGGCCGATCGGGTCGAGCTGGCCGAGGCGCTGTGCAGCCAGGTGGAGAAGGCGGTGCAGGACGTCATTGTGAAGGCGGAGCAGGACTGGGGGAGGCCCAGGGGGGCCGTGCCAGGGGGGGGCGAGGGCCGGGGTGGAGCCCAGCCAGGTGGAGAAGCTGTGCTGTGATGGGAAAGGTGGGTGCTCAGGAGGGCTGGCCGGGGGAAGAAGGCTGCCTGGAGGAGGAGGAAAGCTCTGGTGGAGCAGAGGCAGGTGAGCCACAGTGGGGCTCCGTGTCATTGGCCGACATGGTTACTTGGGCTCCCGTAAACAAATCAATAACCAAATAAATCCAGCAGCTTCCAGCCCCACTGCTGCCCTCGGTGTTCCCTGCCCGCTTCCTGTCCCCTGCTGAGCTTCGTTCTCCCTCCTCCCACGCTCCTCCCACCCCGGAGCTCAGTGCCTCGGCAGGGAAATATCCGACGTGAATTCCCCCAAGGGCGAGCAGTGATCTGAGCCTGCACTTGCCACTTCCCCGCCTTCGCTGCACGGGGGCTGCCGGCCTGGGCAGAGCGGCTTTCCCTTTGCCCTGCTCTGGGTCCCCTCCCGCCAACGTGGCCGGGGCTGGGCTTCGGCTGATTGCTATTGTTTGATTCTCGTAACCCAGACGCGATGAGTCGGGAATTCCCGGAGATCCGGGCATGCCCTTTCCTCCCGACTAGCCCCTCTTTGCTTGGCAGTCACAGCTCCCCGTTAGAGCCAGCAAACCCTGGGAGCCTGGAAGGGGGCAGGGTCGGGGAGCAGGGAATGGGTTGGCCTAGGGCTCAGACAGCCAATGGTGCAGAGGTGCATTGGCAGAGATGAGGGGCAGAAGCAGCGAGAGAGGCAGGCCGGGAGTATCGGGGGGTGCTGGGGTGCTTGGGCAGAGCTGCCTGGTGGACAGCGGGCACAGACCCCCGAGCTGGGCTCCTGGGAAGGCTGTGTGCCCCTCACTTCCATGAGTCTTCAAGCGGAAAAAGGTGCAGGGACGGTTGCGCGGGAAGCAGAGAACAGGACATCAAAGCTGGCTTCGCTGGCGGAGCAGACAGGGCAGTGGGTGGCGTAACGCGAAACCATGGCAGAGCTCTGTGAGGCTTGGATTCCTCCACCCATCCCTCCTGCTGGTCCCTAAGAGCTCTAACCCGGGCACTGGGGGGAACCATTTCAAAAGGGAGTGAGGCGCTTCGGAGCCCACTTTCAGTGGGACTCCAGCTCCTACGTCACTTGGGTGTTGAGCTGCCCAGGCCCTGCAGCTGGAGGAGCGGCGGGTCGCCCGGGTCAGCTGATCCCAGCCGGTGTCACTACAGACGCTCCGCTCATTCGTGGCAATGCCTAATCCGCCACTTAACCTGCAGCCACCGCCTCAGGGAAGCACTGGGCCGCAGACAGGTTATCCCGAGGGGTTTGCCCTGGCCCGGACAGCGCCTGTAAGGGGCTCAGATACCGCGGTGATGGGCACAGTATAAGCACCGGAATAGAAGAGAGGCGGGAAAGCTCTCGCACGTGTACGTGCATCCTGCCCACCTCGGCCTCCCCGTCAGACGCGGGGGAAGGTGTGCAAGACTCATCCGTAGCCTACTGTTTCAAAATAGCCGCGGTGCGGGCAGCAGATGGGCTGGGAGCCGGGTTTGTGCTAAATCCGCTCGCACGCGCGACTGATGAGCCACCCACCAGCTGGCAGCAGCTAAACGAGAGGAGAGAACTTTGGCAGGCCGGCAAAATACCATCAGCTCCGCAGCTTCTCTGTCAGCTGGGCCCAGGCAGCTCACGGGAACAGCCTCGCACGCCAGACACTTCGCACGGCTCAGCTTGTGCCCGGCAGGCACAGGCCGTAGTGCGCCTGCCGCATCGACGCCTGGCCCCCCTCTGCCGGGGTTCCAGGCCGTCCCTTCGTGAGCAGATCAGCCAGGGGAGTCACTGGAGGAAAGAGCAGATCCCAGGAACACGTGCTCCTCGCCATGTGATGGCCGCCCTCTTGGCCACCACCGGGGATTGAATCTGGGCCGGCCGGAGCGGAAAACATGAGCCTCTGCTGCTGCCTGTGGGCAGAGGTCACCGCCATTGAGTTCTCGGCCTGTGACAGAGGGGAGAGCCACACCATGCGCTCTCATGGGGACTTGACCTTTGTTCTTTCTTAAAGCTGTCTTTAAGCTACAAATCCGGCGGAGTGGGGCTCTGGGGCTGCTCTCTGTTTATGGAGCAACATAGCAGGCGGGCTGGCTGGTACTGCACAGTGGGGTGCTGGAGGCTGAAGCTAAGTCTGGGCTGGGAACCCAGGACCAAGGAAGCACAAATACAGCTGGGCCCAGTAATGGAGGCTTGTCCCCCTTCCCCAGTCCGGCTCCCCCTAGCATGAATGGAAGCTCTGCGCAGGCACCATGGGTAGGAACCAGTAACAGTGCCCAGAACGAGGAGCTGGGGCTAACTTACCAACCCCCCACCTCTTTGTGCAACTACCCTGGCACCCGGCACTGACTGCCCCCCACCCGCCTGTCACAGGCCCACAGAGCCGGCTGAGCGCATACATCACGCAGCGGGCTCCATGGTACGAGCCAAATGTCCCCTTCTTGGGTGCAGTCGGCTGGGGGTGCAAAAGAGGGCGCAAACCGTAGAGACCAGGCGGGGTCTGGCTGAAGATCCGGCCCTTCGGTTATAACAAGTGTCCACCTGGCAAACCAAATGAGGGACTTGGCCCCCTCCTCACCCCTCTCTCCCATTAGCCTCTTCTCTTCCCTAACTGTTATCCACCGGCTGCAGGAACAAGAGGGTGTTTTTAAAAGGCTCAGCAGAGACAGCGAGCCCAGCAGGCAATGAAAGTAACCCCTTAAACGCTCCCTGGTCTCTAAGCTAATATTTCACTGGCTCTGGTCAAGTACTCCAAAGATGACCGGATATATTTCATCTTGCTTTTCACTTCCCCTGCTAACCATTTCCCCTGCTACCTCCCCCTGGGGTGGGCCAGTCAGCTAATCAGAGCTGGCCTTGTTCCCGAGCTGGGGGTTCCTTCTGAATTGGACCAGGCCAAGGGAAATGCAGCCGGGTCAACGTTCAGGGACAGCCACTGTGGGATTGGATGCACCCGTCAGAGTCTGTCCTGCTCTAGCTTCCTTCAAGGCAAAGTTTTGCCTACGGGGATCCATGGGAGACTCACAAAGCTCCCCGCCCTTTTGGAAAAGGCCTTTTGAATCCAAGAATGATGAGCCCAGCAGGGGGCTGTAGCGATTACTCTGAAACCTACTGACTTCAATTGAGAATTATCTCCATTCTCCCCAGTTTTCAAAACACTCTCCAGCCCCCCACACCACGGCAGCACAAGTCTCCCCTCCCAAGCAAACTGTACCAGCCCCTCACCCCGCCTGATCCGTTTTGATTCACAATCCACAGAATGGCTGAAACCTGGTCCTGTGACCCAAATCCCACTGTCCTTTGCACCCACCAAGGCTTGTGGGAAGGGGTCGGCTGAAGGAGGACGTTTTGCCCACGGTGCGGGGCGTGAGCTGAAAAGGGGGTGACCCTCCTTGCAGTAAGGGGATCCTTCCAGTGGGGTTTGGACCACCCTGTAGAACTATAATGGGGGGTCCATTTTTCGAGTCACTTCTGGAAGCTGTTTAACTAAAAATCCCTCAGCCAGTTCTCCTTCTCGCTCTGGAATCTGACAGGCTGGTTCCTTTTACACACAGCAGCACGTCCTCTGTTTGTTATTTTATTTGTTCACGTGCACGGAGCCTCTTGGAGCAGGCAAAGCGCTGCCCAAGCGCTACCCAGAGCGACCCCCAGCCGTTCGGCTGCAGGCAAGCATGCCTCCTCGACCCGGCCTTAGCCGGTCGCCCTGTTCCCAGGCGGGCGTCCACGCAACAGCCCCCTGGGTGGTGAGAAGCCCACAAGGCCCTTCCTTTCCAGTGAACAATGGGAGGCAGCGGGAGCCCTGCTGACCTCAATTATTTTCAATGACATTGTTGGTGACGCGCCAGCCGTCTCCGGGATGCTCTGATTGCACATTAATTACCTGGCTAATGAACAGCTCCGGAATGACACTCGTTTCAGGGAGAGCTGCGCTGAGTGCCGCTGGCCGGTAGCCAGGCCCCGGGCTGCCGCTCCCCGAGTGGTTTTACAGCTGGGCTCTGATTTAGCCTGGCAAATCCAATTGCACATTCCCCTTCCCCGGCCTCGCAGAGCAGGCAGGAGTACGGCAGCAGAACAAGGACGGGGCTCAAACCCTTCTCTGGGAGACGGCCAAAGAACCTGCTTCTTCTGCAGACGGGGCCTGAGCTGCAAAGAGGAAGGGCCCCTAGCTAGGGAGCTGGGTATAAAGGGGTGGACAGGCCACTGACACTGCCCTCTGCCCCGTAGCCCCCTTGAGCGGTGTGAGCCGAGGAGCTGGGTGCATGAGCCGCCCTGAGACTTAGCACTCCGTGAACCCTTCCGTTCCACCTGCTTCCCTGAGCCTTGTGACTAGGGCAAAGCCAGTCCCCGTCTGATCCCATGCCCACAGCCCTGCATCTGCTCAATACCGGGGCCAAAGCTCGGCCCCCCAGCTCCAAGGCTCCCCCCTCCCCACACACCCCCACAACCGCACGTTGGAGAGGCTCTGCCCTGAATCCAGACCTTGCCATGACAGGCACCTGCCCAGATATGGCTGCCCTACAGCCCCTTGCCCCCTCCGTGGGGGGAGGGCACTCGGTGACTGGGTTGCGAGGCCTTCGCTCCCTTTCCGCTGCGGTGTGCCCCTGCCAGCTATGTGCCACACGGCCCCCAGGCTGGCCAATGGAAGGTGCAGTGTGCTGAGTGCCGGATGGGGAGCAGTTCCTGGCCCGTGACGCTAGCAGGGCTGAGTGAGTGAGCAGCTGCTCCCCAGTGCGAGCAAAGGGGTTCTAGGCTGCCCCCGAACCAGAGAATCGCTGCTCAGGTCTGGCTGACAGAGTGTGTGTGGGCCCCTCCAGATCTTAGTCCTGAGAGGAGGCTGCACCCCCAGCTAGCCCTGGGCTGGCCTCCCAGGGCGACCCCTTTCTAGTGCACAGGGCGGCTTTTCTCTTCCCTTCTTCCCTGTCATGTGCATTGAGCCGGAGAAGCACACAGCCCGTTGTGACTCACGACAGCTCCGGGGGAGACAGGGAATTGCAGCAGAAGTGCACTGGAGCAAGGGTCAAGCGGCGGCTGCGATCACTTGGCGCAGCTCCAGCTGGTTCGGCCTCACCTGGAATAGCCGCTATTAAAACGCTCCTGGTTTCCTGGCCCGCCACAAGGGCCCGTCCCAGAAATACGCTCGATCCTGCGTGGTGCAAAGCTACCCCTGGAGGTGCTGAGCGGCTGTTCCCCATGTCTCTAGGGCCCCATGGGGGCAGGTGCCGTTCCAGCAGAAGCGCTCTTGACAGCGTGCTGTTTGGAGTAGCCGCCCTGGGGCTTGTGAGTAATGGTGTCCAGGGACCACGATTCACAGCGCCCCCTAAGGGCAGAGTTTATTTAACAGGCAGCTATGAAACAAGGAAAGCAACATACCCTCAGCTGGCCAGCATCTAAGCAAATCTGGCTTGTCCCCGGGGCTTGGTTCCCCTGATTGCTGCCCTGCTACACACATGCAATCAGTTAGCCCCGACAAGCCTGCCAACCGGGCTGAATTCTCCTTGGGCTTCTGAAATGTCTCTTCTCCTGGCCCCTAGGGAGCCTGGGAACAAAGCGTTTAATCCCAGGGAACAAAAAAGTCACTGCCTGTCATTGCACGCCCTGGCTCTGGAAGCTGAAGGGGCAAATGCACCAGCCTGTCTGGCTCTTAGGTGTAAGCAGTGTTTGCCTCTTCCCGATGCTGGAGCTCCGCTCAAGGGACATGCTGGCCTGGGAGTGGTGTGGAGAGGACGCTGTGCCAAAGCCAAAGGGAGAGGAGCTCCATGGGAGTGGCCAGGAGAGGTAAGTCAGTTACTCTGTGCCGCCCAGGCTGGACCGGGGAGGTTTCTGGTTCATCTCTGAAGTGGTGTCCAGGGTGACGTGGGGTCTGTGCTTCCTGCTGTCCCGGGGAGCCTCTTCCAAAGATCAAAAGCTGGGGGGAGCTCAGCTGTTACCATTTCAAGCCCCTCTACCCAAAATGGAGGAGGAGAGAGGGGTTATGTCCGAGTGATGTTCGCGGGGTGCTTCTCCTCTTCCCTGGTCTGTAAGATGGGCCGGGCAGGCTTACAGAAAACATGCGGTGATCCTCCCATCCCACCCCAGCCCCATGGCCGTTTGCCTGGCTTTGTCTGGTCTGAACACTGCAGGAAGCAAGCTCACCACTGCTGCTTTGTACTGGATGAGAGTAAAGGGGCTTGACACCACAGTGTGATCAAACCCTTGAGAGGAAAGGGCTCGACCTGTTAAGCACCTGCCCTGCCCTCGTTATGGGAGGCAGCAGCATGGCCTAGTGGGAGGTGGGAGACCTGGGTGCTAGTCCTGCCTCTGCCACTGTCTCCTTGTGTGGGTGTAGCTGCTCTGTGCCTCGGTTTCCCCATCTGTAAAACAGTCGCATTAATGCTGACCTGCCTAAATACCTAACTTAAAGGGCTGCTGAGGAGAATGTCTGGAAGGCATTTTGAACGCCTGCTGCTGGAGCCTACGCTTCCTTTAAATCATCCTCGCCCCACACACACCCCCTCCTCCACCCCAAATAATCTGAGGTCTCACAACATCTGCCAGCTGAGACTGAGTGCCGGATACATGGATGGGGAAACTGAGGCCCAGAGAGGCTGAGTGACTCGCTCAGTGATAGACTTGGAACTACAGAACCCAGCTCTCCTGATTCCCTGTCCCCTGCCCTCACCACAAGACCGGCCCACCCCTCCTGGATACCCCAAGAGGTTGAAAGCAAACTGACACTAGAGATGGGCTCAACCCCAAGCCCTTTATCCGGATACCATGAAGACAGGGGGAGGTGAGATTTGAAATCTGGATCTGGCCCAGGCCAAGGTCTGTCGCTTGGCAGCTAGTTAAGGCGGGAGATGCGGCACTTTGGGAACACGTCTAAACCCCCATGAGCGGCAGTGTGTGGCAGGGGAACCAGCCAGTGAGGACTGAGCGGCATTGGAGGAACTGTAGGAAGAACCGCAGGCCTGTCATAGCAAAGGAGGTGCTGCAGGCTGATTCAGATGCATTAGCAGAGCTGGTCCATGCTGTGCCTTATTATCCGCTCCCTCTCTTGACTGCTGTACTTCACCTAAAACTGCGCAGGTGCAGGGGTGGGTGGGTATAGCCTTGGCGTGCTTGACAGGAGCGACTGCTCCTGACGTGGTGATGCTGAGCCTAAGGCAGAAGAGGCAGCCCGCACTTGGTGTGACTGTCCGACCCCAGGGCTCAGCCGGGGTGACGAGCAGGTGGAGAGGGGCACGCAGAGGGTCCTGTGTATTTGTGCTCAAGGCCCGGCTGCTGAGAAGCTTGTTGAACAAATAAGTCCTGCTCTGAGCATCCTCCCCTCCTAACGTCCATGCCGAAGGGCCGGGGCCCAGCGGTAGGAGAGGGAGGGAGTGCATGTAATTTCACTGGGCTTCATTTCCGCGTGCATTTGTATCCGTTAGATTTAGCGAAACAACCACAAAAGATCCCAGGGCCCGGGCACCTTTGCCATCACATAAAAACCGTTACTAAAAGAACAGCACCGTCCCCTCTGCACCTCCAGCGTGTGCAACCACCAAGCAGCAAATCAAGATCAGGCCAGTCAAAATCCCCCTGGCTCCCGGAGGCTGCTTCAAGAGATGGATTTTTGCAGCATGCCCTGAAAGCCAATATGTCTGGGCCAATTAAGTCCACGGGGAGTGAATTCCAAAGCTGAGGGACCATCCTCATGGAGAGCTCTGTACCCCCAAAGTCTCAATTTAGAGCAAAGTTTGAGCCACTCTGTTTCTCTGAACTGCTGCCTGGCTCTTACTTTGCAGAGCCAGAGGCTGAGCAAAAACGTCTTTTAATTGAAAATTTTTGTTTGTATGGCAACAGCTTCCTTAGAGCATCCATCTGCTATAGGAGATCAAGTGGATTTTCCTTCCTGAGCCATGGGGAGAACAGAATTGCCTGCAATGCTCTCAGTATGCTTCGTAACACTCTGCATTAAGACTATGACTGTAATCAAATCTCATGCTTCAGGGCTTCAGCCTGTAGCTTGCTGGGGGTCAGGTAGGTTCCTCCCCACCCCCGGTGTCCAATTGGCCTGATGTATTCTAGGACGCTTTTTTTTTTTTCCACCTTCCTCTGATGCATCTGAGATTCTACACAGCTGTAGACAGGACACTGAATGGGGTGAACCAGTCTTGGGGTGGAACAGAAAATCGTCTTTCTAAAAAGCTAGTGATATGTCTTGCTGGCATGCTAGCTGATCATCAGATTGGGGGTCAGGAAGGAATTTTCCGCCAGGTTAGATTAGCAGGGATCATGTGGGTGGGGGGGTTCATGTTTCTCAGCAGCATGGAGTGTGGATCGGCTGCTGGAATCATGTAGGCATGTCTCACCCAATCAATCAATGGCAGGGGTTTCCAGAGGTCGCTCCTGTTCTGTGCCTGTGGCACAGACCAGTTTTGTCTGCTGAGGACTGAAATGCTTTAGGCTAGCTGAAGTCATTGGACTCAATAAAGTGGTAACTGGGTGGGATGTGATGGCCTGCTCTATTGAGCAGGTCACACCAGTTGGTCCCTTCTCGCCCTAAACTGTATGAAATCTAAATATATTAAATCTATTTCCTTCCTGTAGATCAGGCTGCAAGAAGCATGTGTTTGCTGAAGCCATGACCAGCAAAGGCAGCCTCTCTTCGGGCAACTTTCCCCTCTCCCCACCACAGCTAGCTCCCACGAAGGCAGGCCGTGGAAGCCAAGCCCCTGGAGAAAGAGTGGGACGGAGAATGTGGATCAATGCTCAGGCTTTGGTTTGGGACATTGAAGATAGATGGAGACGTATATGGAGGGTTTGTTACCTTTCCCTTATAAAAGGGGGTGTAACGAAGGGGAAGAGGGGATTATTTCACAACTCCCAAACGTGATTATAATGACTTGTCTGTAGCACTACAAGCATCAAGAAATGCAACCCCCCCCCCCCCCAACCTCCCGTGTGCCCCGTTTCTTCTGTGTCTATATCTGGAATGGTTTTTTTTATCCATTCGATTCCCAACCCAGCCGTGCCCTGTCTCTCTCTCTCTCTCTCTCTCTCTCTCTCTCCTCGTACTCCACTTTGCAAGCCTTCCTCCCACACATCCGCGCCCCGGGTATTCAGATCGGTGGGGAAGCGTTACGCCATAGCGACTAGCTCCATTTTCCATTTACTGATGGTTTCTGCTCTGCAGCCTCCAAACGCAAAATCTTTGACACCCACTGATGCCTTGTGGGAAAGCTTAGAAAGCATTCTACTTAGAGACAATTCAGCCTCACTGTCATGTTCACTCGTTTTGTTTCCCTGCTTTCATTCGGGTTCTTCTTCTTCTTCGGGATAAATGCATAACAGGGTCTTCAGTCTGTCAGGGCACATTGACAAAGGCTCCCAACCCGGTCTCCTATTTTACATTGCAATTGCGCGCCCATCCATAGACGTGTGCAGTTCTGAGCACACCCAGCTCATGACACTCCAATGGTACTTTCACGAGGTTGGCAAATAAAGCGAGTAATCTTGATTTTTTTTTATAGCCGGGTGCAAATTTGTGCCTGCAAAAATTCAAGTGTGTTTGCATGCTTCTTTTGCATACGCCACTAGCCTATGAGATGTGTTACTGGTTGTTTGGGTGCGCAAGTACTGTGATTGCACATGTCAGTTAAGTATGCAGGTATTTAGCTGCAAAGAGTTATCAAAATCTGGCTGCATGGGCCAGTTCTGTGGGTTCGGGGGCAAATGGTGGTTTGTGCCGAAAAGCGTGTGTGTGCATGTTTACACAGATGTGTGCAAAAATAGAGCCCATGTTTTGTTTTTTTTAAAGTTCATCTGCTCTTGCTGCTTCACCTGAGTTTATTGTAGCAAATAAAGATCCCGGTTTAGCAAATGATCTTTGCTAACTGGGGAAAGGCAGGACAATGGCAAATGTAGAAGCAACGCAGTCTCCAAACGGCAGGGGCTTTAAAGTGTCATTAAGGTTCAAGAAACAAACTCTAGCCAACAGCTATCACAAAACAAGCTCCCCTGATCCATACAAGACCAGCTGCTTACAGCATTCTCAGGCCTTTGGAATCCACTTCACACGAGGCTGGATGTGCTGTCGTTGGGAAGAGGAAAGCCCGGCCTGGGAATGTTCCCCATCCCATGGCTGGGATGAATCAAGGCTCCTGCTGGGGGATGGCAGACGGGTTTCATGATGGAATCGTCACCAGGTTCTGCTATGGAAATCGCTCTTGTCAGTTTTCAGGAGCCGGAGAATTTGAGAGAAACTCATCTTGAGGGCGTGATTGCTTCGTCAGCTAAACCTCCAGAAAGTTCAGCGCTCACTTACCCACAGGGCCGGCTCCAGGCACCAGCCCACCAAGCATGTGCTTGGGGCAGCACCTGGAGAGGGGCGGCACGGCACGGCGCTCCAGCCTGAGAGCGGGGCCGTGACTGGGCTCTCCGCCCTCCTCCCGGCGCTCCGGCCACCGGGGAGAGCGGGGCCCCGGCCGGGCTCTCCGCCCTCCTCCCGGCGCTCCGGCCGCCAGCAGAGCCGCGGCGGGCTCGCCGCCCTCACCCCGGCGCTCCGGCCGGTCGGGGAGAGCGGGCCTGCGGCCGGGCTCGGCGCCCTCCCCTGCCGCGCTCCCCGGGGGGGGCAGGGGGGGCGGCGGGAGGCTTTTTTGCCTGGGGCGGCAAAAAAGCCAGAGCCGGCCCTGCTTACCCATTTCTCCCTCCCGTTGCACAGTGCCGCTGGATGGCCTTGGCAGAACTGAAACGTAGCTTGCTTTTGTCTTCCCTGGAGAGGTCAGTGTCATGCATGACTGCGGCTGTGTTTTTAAACCTGCCAACGAGGAAGGTGAAGGCTGACGGCGTTTTCAAATGACTTTTGGTCCCAGGGCATGTGCACTTTTAATCAGGGACCCGTTGAAAGCAAATGCAATTCTGCTTGATTTGTTTGGCTAGGTTGGCACCGTTATTAACCTTAGCAGAGAGCTATTGCTTCTGACCGTGCCAGCTCTCCAGGGCTTTCATTCGGTTTGGTCCCTTTGCCGCAAGTGAGGGAAATGTCAGTTTCTTTGCCTGAGAGTTCACTGGGCTCCGATTGCACCAGGCTGATAGTAGCTCCCCAAGAAATAAGAACCTGCACTTAAGGAAGTTAGTGGAGTTCGCCACCATTTGAGCTGTAGTGCGTCATCTGCGTCATGCTTTTGCAAGGGGCATCTCCAGGTGCCACCTCATCCCACTGGAGCAGTGGTTCTCAGCCTTCTCCATACTGGGCCCATTTGGCTGGGGACTCACTGGGATCCTCCTCCCAGTTAGCCATACAGAAGAGGGGTTGTGACGCCAAGACACCTGTTGATGACATTCCAGGATGTTGTGATTCCTGTTTCAAAGTGGGGTAGCTCAAGGTGCAGTAGGGAACTTTTAGTGCATGACAGCAGGGTCCACAGGACCACTAGCGTGCGGCAGACTGGTGAGGGGTAGGCTTACACCCCAGCTTGCTGCAACCTAAGCATTCATACAGACAAGCCCTGTCTTCCCAGAAGAAACCCTTCACTTGCCATACCCCCAGGAGCGGCGCCAGGGTTTTTGCCGCCCCAGGCGGCAGCGCTCCTCCTCAGAGCATTCGGCGGTGGGGGGTCCTTCCGCTCCGTGTCTTCAGGGCGCTTCGGTGGCGGGTCCCGGAGCAAGTGAAGGACCCGCCGCTGAAGCGCCCTGAAGACACAGAGCGGAAGGACCCCTGCCGCCGAATTGTCGCCAAGGACGGCAAAATGTTGCCCCCCAAATCCTGCTGCCCTAGGCGACCGCCTAGGGTCGGCTAGTGGAAGCGCCGGCCCTGCGTACACCCCCATCCCCTCTCTCCCCCTACCCCCCCCAAATACTCACGGGAAGCATCAATAAAATAAAAAGAGATCGTGAAAGTTGTGAAGCAGCAAAGCTGTTCTCTTACAGCCCCGGAAGCATACTGGCTTCGGTTAGCTCCTAAAGTAGCCGCTGCAGAAGCTCGTCGGTGTGATGGATTCTAGACCCCACGCTGACCAAGGCGGTCCCCGTCTGTCCCAGCCGAAGTTGGCATGCTTTTATTCTCACTTCTCATGTGGGGAGGGGGGGGAAATCCCTTTGGGATGACTCTTCCTAGAGAGGGGGCTGAATGCAATGCGGACGTGGATCTTTACAACCTTGGGCTGCACTGCTGTAGCGCGTCAGTGAAGATGCTCGACGCTGACAGGAGAGCGCTGCTGTTGGGATAGTTCCTCCACCCCCGCCAGAGGCGGTAGGTGTGGCGGCAAGAGAAGCTGTGTCTGCAGACGGGGTTGGGTCGGTACATCTGTCACTCAGGGGTGTGGGTTTTTCACACCCCTGAGCGACGTAGTTCTACCAAAGTCATTCTGTCGTGTCCACCTGCCCCAAGCCCTAGTCTTCAGGTTCTAATTCTTGATGTGCTGCTCAGCTGTCACTCCTGGGCCATGTCTAGCCTCGGAAAATCGGCTGGAGTTTTAAAGCTTGTTAGCCAACACGTTTTAACCAACACGACTGTGCCTTGCCCTGGGACTTTGTACCTACTGTTGACAGCGGAACTCCTGTTTAAAAACCTGTTAGCTGGTCCTGGTTAACCCAAGGGGACTTTGTCTACATTGGGTGCTAAGTGATGGCTAACAAGCTAACCAACCCATTGCTAACATGACGCATTTCCCCAGGATAGACCGCGCCTCTGCCAAGCTCTGTGTAGCCAAACTTCCAGATCAGCCCCCGATCATTTCTGTCACTGACACACCTGGAGCCGAGCCCGGTATCTTTCCGGCAAGGAGCTGTATGGAGCTGAACGCACTATTCCGGGTGTGGCTGCATGACACTGCGGCAGGGCTGTGTGCTTACAGCCAGACTGCTAGGCTGGCCCAGTGTCTGGATTACTTCTAATGACGTATCGGTCTCTCTCCTCGATGCACCGTGGATCGCAGCAGGGGCTGGGCCACAGGGTTGTGCAGTCCTCCATGATTTTCCCATTGCTCCTTTAATACCTTCTTTAGATTCTGACGCCAATTAGAAAGAAGTGGCAAAAATTACAGGGACCCTTCTATAATCATTTGGAGACAGTCAGGGCCTGTTCCCAAATAGCCCATACAGCAACAGACACCCCCCACACCCCCCTTAATGAAGACCAACTTGATCGGGTGCCCTATCACAGCAGGTTAATTGGCAGAGCGTCTGAAAAGCAGCCAGTCAGGGGCAGCAGGGTCCTGGGCGGGGGAGAGGCAAACCCTGTTCCTGGACTCTTGGAGGTTCCTGGGTTGAGGAGGAGCCTAGAGACAGCGCTGTAGTCACCGGAGGTAGGCTGTTAAACCGGTCTGTGAAATCCAGGACCCGTTGTTTTATCTTCCTAGCTAGCTGGTGTCACGGTTACAGGGCGCCTCCATGCCTGCTGGGTACGTCTACACAGCAAGAACAAAGCTGGGCCCGAACAGCCACTTTTAGCTCCGCAGGGCGCAGCCTGAACCCGCGAGCCCAGCTCGGCTGCCCGGGGCCAGCTGCAGCCCATGCCGCAGGCCTTTTATAGATGTCCCTTGAGTGTCAGGGCTCAGGTCTTCCCCCCCCCCCCCCCGCCTGGGGGGACATGCTGTGACTCTCCCACTCATCGGCTGGGCCCTGGACTACAGCACCCTGTGTATCAACCTTCCCCAGCTGCTCCAACTGCGTCTGACTCCTGCCTGGGTTCTCCCCTTTGGGGGTCTGGGACCAGTGGGGAATACAATGGCCAGCCAGCCTGCTTTTAAAGCAAAGTGTCACTTGTTTTTACTATAAGAATAAAGCCATTAGAGAAAAAGTATTTTAAAACCACAGTCTACGTGCACGTGTGTCTTACCTAAAGCCCTGTCTAGCTCCTCAACAGCTAACCCCTTTTGGGAGATTGCATGGCCAGGAGGAGAAACGTCCAACCCCTAAGGATGAGGATCATGGCACATGGAAGAGGGGAAATGATTGAGCAGAGCCCCATGCTCTGGGTGTCCCTAAACCTCTGACTGCCAGAAGCTGGAACTGGACAACAGAAGACGGATAACGCGATAATTGCCCTGTTCTGTTCATTCCCTCTGAAGCACCTGGCGTTGGCCACTGTCAGAAGACAGGATTCTGGGCTGGCTGGACCTTTGGTCTGACCCAGTTTGGCTGGTCTCATGTCCTTAGCAGAAAGAGATGGGGAGCAGTTATGTAGCCTGCCCATTTTGGACTCCGCTTGACCAGGGCTGGGAAACCATTCAAATCCACACATCTCTTCCCGTCCCAGAGTGGGAGAGGAAATTCGGTGCTTCATAAAACATGCAGTTGATGTGACTGTTGCCTACAGCAATAACTGGGCTCTCTTTTATCGAGCACGACGTGGCCTCCCCAACCCACACGTCACAGCAAAAAGAGCAGCAGAAGGATGCTGCTCCCTTGGGGGGTGTGGGAGGTGACACAACCAGGAGCAGGATCACAGCAGCTGTCCAAATCCTCACCGAACGGCCGGCCTGTCTGTCTGTCTCCGGGAAGGATTTGCACTGCACATGTGCCCGCGGCTGCTGGCCTGTCATTTCTAGATACGCCTCTTCTCCACCGAGAACAAGGGTTTCCCTAAGCCCGCTGCCTGCTCAGCCGTTATCGCCGCCTGCCACCAGCTCTGTGACCATCAGCCGTTGTCCAGGTGGCAAGAGATTAAGCCAGCGCCATTCACTTGTATTGTGGCTCATTGATTTACTGGGGCAACACATCGCGTTGCTGGGATGATTAATTAGGATTAACTAGTTAATGTTTGCACTGAGCTTTGACTACGTCAACTATGCTGTTCTCATCCCATGCTTCCTAGCTAACTCCTTTCAGCTGTCCTGGGAGGAACCTTGGTCGCAGATGATTTTTTTTTATGGTAGGATAGGAGTGTCTGGTCTGGCCTGTTTAGGCTGTGGGTGACTTCCATAAGAAAAATCCTGTAGAATTTACAGCATGTTCCACTGTATATTGAATTTTTAAACCAGCCTTTAGAATGCTATGGCAGGGATATTCTATTTATTATTATCAAGATAAGTGCAAAGTACGGCACTAAGGAAGTTAAAATCAAATCCACCCCTACAGGATGGGGAATGACTGGCCAGGCAGTAGTATTGCTGAAAAGAATCTGCGGGTTAGCGTGGATCACAAATCAGATATGAGTCATCAGTGTGATGTGGTTGCAAAAAAGGCTAATGTTCTGGGGTGTATTAACAGGCGTGTTGTATGTAAGACACAGGACGTAATTGTCCTGCTCTGCTCCGCACTGGTGAGGCCTCAGCTGAAGTCCTGTGTCTGGTTCTGGGTGCCACGCTTTAAGAAATATGTGGACAAATTGGAGAGAATCCAGAGGAGCGGAACAAACTCAATAAAAGGTTTTGAAAAACTGGGTGTGTTTAGTCTTGAAAAAAGAAGACCAAGAAAGGACCTGATAAGTCTTCAAATCTCTTAAGAGCTGTTTGAGGACAGAGATCAATTGTTCTCCCTGTCTACTGAAGGTAGGGCAAGATGTGATGGGCTTAATCTGCAGCAAGGGGGATTTAGGTTGGATATTAGGGAAAACTTGCTAACGCTAAGGGGAGTTAAGCTCTGGATTAGCTTCCCAGGGAGGCAGTGGAATCCCTGTCCTTGGAGATGGTTAAGAACAGGTTCAACAAACTGCTGTCAAGGGTGGTCTAGGTTTACTTGGTCCTGCCTCAGCCTAGGGGGCTGGACTAGATAACTTCTCAAGGCCCTTCCAGCCCGATTCTATTCACCAAGAAATGCTATAGGTATTACCAATGATTGCAGTAAATATAGAAAGGATGCAGGGAGTTATTTATTTAGTTATTGAGCAGCCCATTGTTTCAGTCCTATCACAGTGTATAGGGCCTGTTTCACAAGTGTGATGCTGGACCCATACTGCTGTGTGTGTAGTGGAGAAGGTGTACCCGCCTGGCATTCTATAGGTGGTACATAGTGGTGCCAGCTGTGTTTTGTGATAGTTGGTGTTTTTCCTAAAACCCCAGCTCCTGGAGTCACGTGACTATATCTGAAAATCTCAGCTTTCATTTAAGAAAAGCTTCAAAACATGTAACCCCCAGGCACCCTGGAGGCTCAGAAGCCAGAAAGAAAAGGAAAAGAATCCAAAATGCTTTTTAAAAAAAAAAAAAAAGCTTTTGGGGCCTGACTCATGCTTTCCCGAAGGCTTGGCGTTGGCCACGTGGTGTTCGCAAGGAGCAGCCGTGTCCTTTCAGTCTGAGCGACACCCAGCAGGAAAGAGCAAAAATGAATTCCCACCAGGTAGCTGCCCCCCCTCTGTAATAGTTACATGCTGCAGCTGCCTCTAGGCTGCAGCCAGCCGGGATTTTAGCAATTGAAAGGTGCAGTACGCAGGAAACAAGATCCTCAGGTGCAAAGCCGGCTTGGCTCATTGCCCCAGAGACGTTGGGCTCGGGGGCAATCAGTCCCTGTTGTCTGAGCTGCCAGAACTGATTGTGCTCGTCCTGGAGTGGTGCTTCATTCCCTGCAATTCGGCTTGAGGGGCAGCGTGCACGGTCTGTGTCTGGCTTCCTCCCCTCGGCTCGGCTCGGCACCTGAACTCTCGGGGTTTGATTTCCATTTTAATTCTATCCCAAGCACCTGGCCGGGGCTGTCTTGGCAGAAGGCCGGGTCGCTGCTTTGGGCCTTGATTCGCCTGGGTCGGGAACTGTGATTTATTTATTTCCAGGGGCTTGACCAGCCTAGTTATAAAGTCCTCTCCCCGATGCTGCAGCCAGGGTGCTACTAACCAGGTGCAGGCCGAGAGGATGAGATAAAACTTGATTGATGGGCATTTCTATCCCGAGCCAGCTAAGCACCAACAAGCGCCTGAGTGACCTTTATTGCAGTGGGCAGCCAGAAGCAATCACGTTGTTCTAGGCAGATGGAGAGAGAGAGCCGACCGGCTGCTCCAACTCTGGAGGAGGTGGCTATAGTGCTCTCTCAAGTGCCCCCTCTCGGCCAGTTATTTGTAGAGGGCCCAATGGGTCTGGCTGTGCGCACCACCCTCTCAGCCCAAGGGAGTCGTGCCAAGGGGGTGTGAGGAACAGCCCCAGGCTGTGGCTTGTGCCAGTCCATCCGTGCGTCACAGCATTGCAGCTGTTCACGTCCACCTGCAGAGAACCGAGCCCTCGGCATTAGAGCCAGAGCAGCATGCCCCTTCTCTCCGGTTGCTGCAGGCCAGTTCCAGGCCTGGCTGAGGCCCCTGGGGAGTGGAGCGGCTCAGCCGGTGAGAGCATAGGTAGGACAAATCTCTTCCTCTCCGCAGGCAGCCGTGGCTGACATTAAAAAGGAGCCGTTCCTGTCGCTTTCAGCATCTCTCAGTGCAGCACTGTACGCGAGGAGTATCGTAACGTCCCCAAGCCAGTCGTGCGGGAGGATCCATTGCATTGGCTTGTGAAACTAACATGCCTGGCACTAGACAAATCACATGGCCCCTCAGTCCCTGTGCCCAAGTTTACAGTCAAACAGAGACGCCGCAGGAGACGAATGGCACGAGTTTAAAAAGCAAAACCCACCCTTGATCTTTTGTACGTAGAAGGAATTTGCCGCTGGGAGGACTAAGGCTGTACAGCGCCTAGCATCATGGAGCCCTGATTGCGACCCCTCTGTGCTACCCAATGCAAACAGTTCTAACAGGAGGCATGTGACTGAGGAGAGGGTGGGGCCCATGTGATGCAGGATGGAGACTGCATAAGTATTTTCCTATTGAGCAGCAATTTACTGTCTCTCTCTCTCTCACATACTTGGAAAGTGTCGTCAGACGGACCATGGGCCTGGCTGCCAGCACCAGCCAGCCTTCTGCTATTGGCTGGAGCAGTGGGGCTAGCCACCAGGGAGAGTCCAGCCAGTGGAGTTTAAAATGCAACAACAGGCCCAAATGTGCAAAGGGCTCCCCCGTTAGCCCCCGGGCACCACCTTGGGGGGTTGGGACCAGAGTTATGAAAATGACACACAGGCCCCTTAACTATTTGCTGCTGCTCTGAGTAACCTGCCAATTTATTCCCCACTCGCTCCCCTTCGTCTTGCCAACATAGCTACAGAGGGGCTAGAAAAGCCCCATTCTGCCTGGCTCAGTGACAGAATTGCCAATTATGCCTGGAATCCAGACACTCGGCATCAGGGTTGAAGAGCACGGAGTGAATAATTATGATTCATGAGTAGAGCAGACAGAAGAATGGGCAGCTGCCAAATTCAAAGCTGGTTTAAAAAAAAAACTTAATGAGCAGATTTCCTCACAGGTCCCGTACTCGGGGTTGTTTTTCTTCTCCGGCTTGACTGGGAGAAGTCTGCTGCAAGTTGTCTGATGTGTCAGCTCAGTCCTAGGATGGTACTTTTGCTCCTAGAGGGGATGAGCATGGCCCTGGGCACTTCCACTCGGAGTGCTCTCATGGACTGGTTTATCCCTTAGGTGGTAGCTCAGCTGCACCTGTGATTGCTCCCCCATGGGCAGGCTTTCAGCCACATCTTCCAGCCTGAAACCCCATGGTTCCTGCCACACACATGGCCCAAGGAATGCCCTAGAGGCCTTCAAGGGGCAGCTACTGCTACCAACCCACCTGTGCTGGACTGTGGAATAATTCTTTAGTTGACTTGAAAGCCGGGGTGGGCTGGCAATGCTAGAGGGGAATGAGTGGAGGACATAAGGCCGGCCTTTTGGTAGGGTCCCTTTCCTGACTTACCATTGTTAACTATTAAGTTTCCCATGTGAAGCAGGGATTCAGGCTGTTATATGAGCTATACAGAGTATCTTCCCCTAACATACCACATCCAGAATGAAATTTTGTAGGTAAAGCTGTTAATTGGTTTAAGTTAAAAGGACCCTTTAAAGAGATGTAAGATGCTGCAAGACATTGTGCCCCAGTGATCTCAGCACCCAGCTTCACTTCAGGTTAAAACTCACTGAAATCTTGTGTAGACTCCATCTGCCATGTTAGAATTAGCGATCGGTTCTCGCTCCCTCCCCCTGTTCTTCAGAGAAGCCCCTAGCCCACTAATTTCTCCCCTGCTGCAAGCACTGAGGAAGGGGATCCTGTGCGTTCGGATAGTGCATTGAAAGTTACCTTCTTCCAAAATGGCTGCCCCAGCCCCTTGGCAATAGGACTGCAGCTGCCTCACTGGGGGAAGCTTTTTGGAAAGGGTATTTCCTGTCCTTGTCCATGGCATGGTGCTCAATGTCCTCCTATGTGGTTAGGGGGAAGTGGAGGGGAGAAATGGCTTCCCTAGAACAATGGGTGAGGACCATTCTCTGACAAACTTTCACCTAGGACAATAGCAAAGGATTATCAAGCTGGAATATTTTTGAAAGCTGCCCCCCCCCCCCCCGCCGCATCAAATCTACTCACTGATTGTGGGTGAGGGGAGAGAGAGACCAGCCTTTGCATATACAATGAGTAATTGGGGTGGAAACAGACTCTGAACACACCTGCCTGTTTGGCAAAACAAGAGAGCCACAAGCCTGTTTACTAGACCTCTAGGCTGTGGCTACTTTGTGCCTTTCCAGAGTGGGATGAGGTACCCACAACTCCAGCCATAAATCATGGTGGAGTTGAAAAGGTGGGGGAGGCGAGACAAAGAAGAGAGGGAGTCTTCCTATAATCAAGTCATCAGAAGTGACACCTGGTAATGTTCTCCTGGTGTTTGTTCATTATGGAATTTCCAGGCTCTCCCCAGCCCATAAGCCAGTGGAATTAAGGTTGAGTAGAACAGTTATCCCAGAGTTAGGGTAACCTCTTTGGACTTGAAGCTCTGGAAGTGCCCAGCTAAAGCAGCCAGCCCCCCCCTTGATGCTGCCTGGTACAGCAATGCAGCAGAAGGAAGTGTTTTAAGCCACTCTAGATCCACTCCCACTAAAAGCTCCCCTCACCCATGGTGGCACAGGGCAAAGTTCAGGGTCCTACTAGAGGCAGAGCTCTGTTGGTCACCTCCACATTCCTCATGGAGGAATCAGCCCAAGCCATAATTCAGCCCTGTAGCAACACCCTGCAGAAGAGCAATTGAGGCATCTTGGTGTTTGAGCCTCTAGAGATAACACTGGAGTCATTCGTTCTTCAGGTGACCCACCCCACTGGGGCACTGCAGGCCACCAAACTAGAGAGGAATCAAATCACAACTGGCTTCTGCCATTGCCAACCCAGCTAGACATGGCATAGCTACTGCCTCAGAGCAGAGAGGCGTCTGTCACACCTAATGCTAGGAAGGCTTGTAGTGCAAGGGCATAGGGCTAGGATGAAGCTGCTGAGTGCTATTAGAGAGTTACCCCGAGTGATCCAGACACCAGCCTATGCCCCATGCAGCTTCTGCCCATCACACCTTCCCCATCTCCCTAAAAATCCCTGCCCTCACCTTCCATGAGACAGGCCCCTGGGGCTGGTCCCTCCCCTGCTGCATTGCATGCAGCGCTGGCTCAGGTTGCTAACTCCTGGGGCAGTGACTGCAGCTCCTGGAGTCATGCACCGCTGGGCAGGTTAGCAGTGGAGTGCCCCATCCCAGCTGGGTACTGCTGAAGCCAGGCGCTGCTGTGCAGGCAAGAGGCAGCCCTTGTCACCTCAGAGCTTAATCCCCTTTGAGAGGAGGAAGATAAGGGAATGGCTTAACCAGGCCCAGGTCTCCACCTGCCTGCTTCAGAGCATCCCTAAGCCCAGGAGGGCATTTTAGGTCTGGCTGAGGGGAGACCCTAGGGAGCACAACCCCTGCATAGTGGTGGGATAGGTGAGGGAGCAGGAGGCTGCAGACACCCCAGAGATGTGTGTGGGGTGTATGAACAAGCAGGAGTCTGAAGGCTTTTATAGACCATCTTTAATGTGAATAAATATATTTACAGGGAGTCGCAGACAGTGCCAAGGTTGAGAGTGCCACGGGGCAGCAACGAGCCAGGTGAGAGTGAGGCCAGCTCAGGGTGTGGCAGGAAGCTACTCCAGGCAAGTCGCCAGCTGCAGGCTGGCTTGAGCTGAAGCAGAGCTGATTCTGCCTGGCTTTCAGCCTAGGCAGAAGGCAAAGTGCACAAGGAACATGAGAGCCCCAGGGAGCCTGCCCTGGGGAGCTGGGGCCCTCCTAGCCAGTGTAGTGCTGACGCTCCCACTCTCCACCTCACGCTCCTGGGCGGATGCGGCAATGGGAGAGGTCACGGTAGAGTCTAGGCGCTTGCAAGGGCAGAGGCCTCACTGAAGCATCTTCCTGCAATGAAGGGGCTGGAGGCTCCGCAGAGAGGAGGCCTCCTCTTCTTTCTGTTCCTCCGTAGCATCCAGCAGCTGGTGCATGTAGCAGGAGGTGCCGAGCAGCACATGGCCCGTGGCCTGCATGGTGAAGAGGGTCCAGCGCAGGGCTTCCCTGGGGTAAGGGGAGAGCCGTTAGGGTCAGAAGAGGAGCTGAGTGGCAGGACAGGTGTTGAGCTGTACAAGAGGCCAGCACCTGCCTGGAGCCCAGCCTAGCCTAGAGAACACCCTGCTCCACCCTCCAGCACAGGGGCAGCTGAATTGGAGTCACAAGGGTTTAATCCCTTTGTGTAGCATCTACTCCCTAGACCCAGTAGCTCCCAGAATGGAGGCAGGGTCCGTGGACATGCCAGCTTGGTGGAGGGGGCTGAGATCTGGGCAGCCCAGCCCCTGGACTCAGGTTGGCAGTGTGGATCGGACCATCCCAGCACAGGTGGTAGGGATCTCTCCCTCCCCGCTACATCTGCCCAGCACTCACTTCATGAGCCTCTTTGCCCCATAGCACCGTAGGTCATAGGACATGCTGTATGTGCCGTAGAGCGTGGCCTTGACATTCAAGCAGCCCAAATCCTGGGGGTTGGTCTTGTACAGGTCAAAAGTCACACAGGCCACATCAATCCTCCGGCGGGGCTTGCGGGAGAGAGACAGCTGGTACCCGGCCATCTGCAAGAGACCAGCCCAGGGTCAGGGAGCAGCCGCCACCGCCTCTCCTGTAGGAGCTCCCCCAACCCCCAGCAGGAACTCCCTATTGGACAGTCCTGCTCTGGCCTCATGGACCTGTACAGGGCTAGCAGTGAGCCAGAGGTCACCTGCCAGTGCTCCCCACGCAGGGGCCAGGCCAACGTGGAGCTGTAGGGACAAGCAGGGAGTGTTTGGCTGCATAGGACCCATCTGGCAGGGTGAGAAGGCTGTACCTGGGCCCTTCCCATAGAGGCTTAGGCTGCTCCTGCCCCATAGTCTTCCCCAGACTGCCCCCCCCCATTACCTACCTCCCCCAGTTGTCTCAATGAGGGGAAGGGCAGAGCCCCCTGGGATCTGTGCCATGGGGGGCTCAGTTCCATCTCACTGATTAAATGACCTCACTGGGGCCCTTCTTAGCACCCATACCCCTGGGTTATCCTGTGGGGTGCACTGCTCAGCCTAGCACTGACTAGAGCATCTCTGGGCACCCCAGGAGATCAGGTCCCTGGTACAGGGATGTGGGAGGGTCCCAATGCCTGGCAGACAGGATCTAGACCCCCCTCCTAGTACAAGGCACTGCAGGTCACAGTGGACTGGGATAGCCCAGGCCTGGCTCCATCCCAAGGGCCCTGGTCCAGCATGGGGGGGGGCAGGCGGTGGGAGTGATCTCAAGACTCCAGCTCCCTAGATCTGAGGGAGCAGGGAGAAGAGATCATGCCAGGGTCCCCATTGCTCACCTTGGCTGCACGCCATGTCTGCCCACTGCCTAGTACCATGAACACAGTGCCCTCCTCCAGCGTCTGGAAGAACTCCTCCGTCTCCACACTGGTGCCATCCTCATCCAGGACCAGCGAGATGGCGCCCACCATCAGCAGCGTGGCGCGGACCTGGAAGGTGAGGCCGCAGGTGAGGAGAGGCCAGAGAGGCTGGTGGGACAGGCCACCCCCAGGACCAGCTCCCCCATGCTCACCTTGTCCAGCAGGTCCCTCAGGCTCTCTGCCACGAGGCCCTTGCGGATGCTACGGTCCCAGCTGCAGATGCGATAGGGCCGGGCCCTGGGGACAGGACTGGACAGCAGCTGTTGGGTCATGGAGGCACTGACAGAAACACACCTGGGACAGAGGGAGGGGTCAGGCAGGGATCTGCCCCACCAGCCCTCCCCAGCTAGGCAGGGGCCACCATGCCCTGCAAGCGAGATCAGCCACCCACTCAAAGCCAAGGAAGAGGAGCCAGTTAAGGACGCCCTACCCCTGTGGCTAGGCTAGCAGCATCCCCCCGTGGCATAGGGATCACAGAGTGACAGCACAGGGCCAGTAAGCTCAGCCTGCAATCAGGCAGGGGACCTGCCTCTCCCCTCTCTGCACCCCAGCCCTACAGCAAGGGCCCAGGCTTGCAGCCAGCTGTCCCGCCTAGGGCTCACCCTGTGGGGAGGGTCTCAGCCCACTGACACTTACCTGGAGAGGGAGCTTGGGGACAGCAGGCCTAGCGACTTCTTGGCATAGTCCATCTTGGTGATCAGCACAGTCTGGTCTGCAGAGAGGAGTTGCTCAGTACAGAGGCCATGGCTCCCACCACCCCCTCTGCCTCTTCCAGCAAGCCCCCGCCCCCAGCCATCAGCCCCCAGGCACTGGCCTGGCACTGCCAGGAACCTGCTCAGCCACTGCCCCTTGGGCACCACACTGGGCATCTTCACATCCACCACAACTCAGTCACCAGCTATCACATCTAGGCTAGAGACACCCAAAGTGAAAGGGCCTTTAATCCTTCACTGACCTGCCCCCCCAATCAGCATCACCCCCTCCAGATTGCCTCACTCCCCCAACAGCACAGACCCCACCACCCCTTCCCAAGGCCAGCCTCAGGCCCCCCCACAACCTTGTGCTGTGGCTGTCCTATAGCCAGTCTCCAGAGAGGACTCGGCAAAGGGTACTCACCACACCCTGACCCACAAGGGCCCCAGTGCAGGGATTGCCCCGTGCTGCCAGCTTTGAGTGCTGGGCTGAGCCGTGCCCTTTGGCCAGGGAAGGGCTGGGGACAGGCCGCTCCCAGGACACAGTCTGTTTGCCAGCTCAGCTGTTGCACAAGGCAGCACGTGGGAAAACCACTCAGCAGCACAGGGAGCCAAGGTCCTCGGGTCACTCCCAGCTCACACTGCCTCCCCTCACCGGGGGGGGGCTGCTTTTATTAACACTCCAGCCTCCTCCGGCAGGATGTTCACCCCACTAGCTCCCCAGCACCTGCTGCATTCACACTGCCCCCGCCTTGCTTGCACTCAGCTGGGGGGGGGGGGGGGAAAGAAGAGCAGGGGGCTGCCCTTTGCCCCAGGCCACCCCCTCCCTAGACACCACAGGCTGCCATCTCTTCCAGGGAGCAGGAGGGACCCCCAGGAAGTGCCACGCCCACCCAAGGCCATGCTGCCTTAGTACAGACCCCTGTACTCATGGCCACAAAGAATCTCCAAGTCCCCCCCCGCAGCAGAGACCCTCCCCCCCCCCCCCCCCCACCACCCCCACCCTCCAAGTGAGGACACCACCAAGGAACCCACCTCCCATGCCTTGGATTCAGGGGGCAGGAACATGCAGCTAAGAGAAGGAATCCTTCCCCCCCCTCCCAGTATGGGCCACACCCAAGGCAGGGGGTCTGGTGGGGACCCTCTCCCATTCCTTACCAGGGACCACCACAGCCCTCCCAAACATGGGCCAGGCACATTAGCCAGGACTGGGGCTTCTCAGCAGTTCAGCGCTATGGAGGAGCTGGATAGGGAGCAACCAGCACCCTTCTAGCAGCTACCTGCCTCCCCCCCATCCATGATCTCACCTTTTGCAGCCACCTCCAGCTGCCTAGATTCACCCTCAAATCTCTGCCTCACCCCCATCTTCAGGGCATCAGCCCTGCTGCCCCTTACAACGGTGCCTCCCTCAGACACAGGACTAGGGAGAGGCTGTCAGGAGCTCAGCCCTGCAAGCCGGGGCCCTCCACTCTGCCATCTCTCCCCCAGAGAGATCAGAGATAGCCAGCTGCTCATCAGTGCTATAGGAGCAGCCATCAGTAATAGCCCCAGCAAAGGGGCAAAGCACCTCTTGCCCCCCTCTGGGGTGTTTGGAGAGCCCCACACCTTCAAAGCACCCCTTTCTCCCCCACATCAGCCATCTAGCTAGAGGTATAAGCCCAGAGCAGAAACAGGAGCCTTACCTGGAACAGACACTTGCTACCCAGCCAGGAAATCTCTGCAGCTTCACTTTCAGCTCCTCTGGCTCAGTTTATATCCTGACCACGACCAAACTCCTCCCTCACCCCCTGCCTCGTTAGCCAATCCCCACGCAGAGAGTCTGGACAGGCAGGGGGGCGGACCTGCAGCGTCTGCCTTGCAGGCTCTTGGGAGCCCCTGGCATTTCCAGGAGGGGGGCCCATGATGGAATTTCCTCTGAGCGAGGAGTCCCTGTGCCCCTCTGCCCGCCGCCTGCACCCCCACGGGCACTGAGTGCCATTGTCTCGGTGCCTCGTCCGCATGCCGCCCTGCGCCTGACCATTCCCAGGTCACCTCAGTCTCCGGGCTGAGCGCCCCGTTCTGTCGCCCGGGGGGGGGGCCTTGGTGGGCTGCACCCAGGGCCGGTGCTAGCCCCCTGGGGTCCTAAGTAAGCAGGAACATTTTGGGGGCCCCACCCACATACAACACATACTAATAATTAATAGGGGGCCCCTTGAGCTGCTCAGAGCCCTCAGAATAGCTTAGTCTGCTTATGCCTAGCACCAGCTCTCCACCAGCAGGGCCAGAAAGCATCAGATCTTTTACTTTGCCCCTTATCATCTCAGTAGCAGAACGACGCAGCCTCTTCAGACTTGCCCCGTAGTGAAAGCTCACTGGGATCTAGTGCAGGGGGCTAGGTGAGAAGACAGACTACTGGTCATTGTCTCCTATTATTCTTCATAACCAAGCTGTTCTTCCTCGGCAGGGGCTGGTCAATAATGACATCAGGCCAGAGCCGTATGATTAGGATTGAGGCTCGTGGGTGGGTGGGAAACCACATTAGATTAAACTAATTCTTCAAGACCCCTTGGAGGATTTTTCATTTTCTCCTCGTGGTGTCCCTGCAGGGCCGTTCAGGTTTCTGGTGAAAGAGGAACCTTTGGGTCTGAACAGTAACGGGGACGAAACAATTATTAATCCTAGAAAAAATCTTATTCGGATCTAGCCAGTGAACAATATTGCAGGGAGTTTTCTCTCTCTGAGGAGTCAGTGACAGGCAGAGCTGAGGTGGTTCGTGTGCCTGAAACCTTAACAGGTTCAGATCACTTTGAAATTGCACCGTGGCGGAATTCCCTGGGTTTACAAGGCTTCGTTTGGGGAGAATTGCACCATCCCTGTCATATAAATTCCTGAGCTGTACACGCACCCATCACTCCATCTCAACATAGGGCTCGCCTGGGAATTTAGGGCAGGCTGGGTCAGGGGAAGCTTGCCAGCTGCTCCCTCCTCTCACTCACATCTGCACGGACTGTCCTGGGCAGTGCTGAGCAGCACCGGTGAGTGGGTGTCTCACCTCTGATGCTGCATGCTCCGGCTGCGCCCGGCATGACCCTGCCCTCCCAGGGCACCCACGCTGGGCCTCTCCCCATGTAGTCTTGCTGGATCTTTTCCCTGCTGGTGAGTCAGCCCCCGCCCCGCGCAGTCGATGCATTGCTGTTCTTTCCGCGAGCGGATAAGCGCCGGCGCTCTTGATGGCATCTTTATTCGTTCCCTGTCGCTCTTTCTTCCAAAGTCTGTCTCTGGAGAGGGTCTCAGAGCTCAGAGGCCTTTGTGCACACAGCAGTTACGCGGGTTGGGACAGACTGCAGCCTGGGGATTGGCCGGGGTGGGGGAGAGCGCTTGGCTGCAGCACGTGATGCTGGAGTTTCACCTCCACGCAGGGCAGGCGCTAGCAACCAGCATGTGCTGCCGCTGTGCAGAGCCCAGCAGCTATTCTGGGTTCCACAGGGCTTGGGCCGGCTGGAAGGAACCCTCGGGGCAGCCACGCCCAGGGCAAAAGGCTCAGGCGGTGGGTTTGGGTCGTGGGGGTTTGGCCCGGGCAGCAAACCAGACCTGGGAGAGGTGCTCGGAGCAGGCAGCTGCCCTTACTTGGAAGCTGGCTGAGGACTCCACCGTCTGGCTGTTGGTGAGGCCTGGGAGCCGGCAGCTCCAAAGTCACAGGCCCCGCTTTGCCATTGCCTAGCTATCGGCCCTGATCCTCGGAGGTATTTAGGCTCCTTGAAATCAGGGGACGTTAGGAGCTGAAGAACCTTTGAGGAGCCGGGCGATCCCCTCTCTGTCTCGTTTCCCCCGTTGCTAAAAGAGGGCTAGCGTCCGCCTGAGCTAAGGACTATCAGCAGGGCAGCGCCTGATTCCCCGTGAGCACCCATCACCACGCCATTGCCAACAACCCTCCACCGTGGCCTCTTGAACCTAGTGGGCCCTGGTGCCAATCGGGCGCCCGGTGGCTAAAGTCATTCCCTGCCCACGGTGCCCTCAGCCTAACAGCTTGAGGTCTTGGCGGCTGTGGACACGTGAGTGTTGAAGGGGATTTTCGCTAATGCTCCTGATTGTACAGCACATCGCAGCTGCTTTGTGCCTGTGGCTATTTCCGTAGAGGAGGAAAGCTCTGCAGCGGAGCTCAGAGGCTGCCATGGGGAGAGAGAAGCTCCCTCCTTCTGTCTCAGCTGTCAGCGGTAAGAAGGGGAGGAGATGCTTAAGCAATCAGCAGCTATTACGGGCAACTGTAAATCAACCGCTGAAGAGAGGGAAATAATAGACGGCTTTGTCATTTCCAGGCGAGACCACGGCGAGGCAAAGAGTGGTCAAAGGGCCTAGCGGTTAGTGCTTTTGGCCCATTCACCTCTTTGCAAAACAGCTCCCAGAGGTTTCAATTGCTACAGCGGGGGCTGGCAGGGAGTGGGGAAGGCTTGTGTGAGGAGAGAAGGGAAGGAGATCCTGGGGAGTGGAAGGGTTTGAGACTCAGGCAAGGGGAGAAAGGGTTCAGACTGAGCTGCCAGGCAGGCTAGGAACAAAGGGAGCTATTGCTGGGAGACTGAAGGCTCAAAGGAATCATTTCACCACAGGGCACTGCAGTATCGAGAGGTGCTAATAGAAGGGCCCATCACCGTGGTATCTAACCTCTGGTGCTCTCTCACCTCACCGGGTGACAGTGCAATAGGACGGCCTGATCCTCAGAGTGCAAATGCCTCTGCAAAATGTCCCCTTAGTTTGCAAACACAGCGACCGATGGTGCACCCAGACCCCGGAAACACAGGGGCAAGTGAATAAGGAGCTGTATAGACGTGGGCACCTCCCCAGGCCCATGCATCGCGGGGGGGAGAGGGAGCTGTGCAAACAAACCAGGCCCCAGGAGAGCTGTTGTATGGCAGAGGAAAAGCAGGGGCTGGCCAGAGGTGACTGAAAAGCCGCTTATCTGCTTCCATTGCTCCCAGAAGGGTCTGCGCACAGCGTTGGCCAGGCCTCTGCTGGCACCTGAGCAGGGCTGCCACGCCAGCGGGTGCTGCTGTGTGGCGTAGCTATTTCAGTCATGGCCCAGGGACTGCAAAACCGGTAACCTAGGGACTCAGGCCCAAATCCACAACGGTATTTAGGCTCCTAACTGCCATTTGTTTCAGTGGGAGCTAGGCACCTAAATACCTTGGGGATCTAGGCCTCAGAGCTTCAGGTTCCCCAGTAATTCACCCCCCGGGCCGTGGGATCCTTCGAAAGGAAGAGCTGGCCCTAGTCTCAGACATCAGCGTGCCCGGCCAGGCCAGCCTTCGTTCAGTGCTGCACAAGCGTTTGTTTCATTGATTTGACTGGCTGATGAGCGTCCCAGTCAGAGGTAGCTGCAGTAGCCAGCAGCCCCTGGCTCCCTAGGCGCATTATGCTTTCAGCCCAGGGAAGTAACCGGAGCAGGGGTGCATGGCCACTCTGCCCTTCCCATATTGCTACTTGGGAGCAGTGTCCTGACTGGGGGTGGGGAGTTCTGTTGTGGTCCTGGTATGGCAAAAGGGGTGACAACATGAAAACATGGCTTTGGCTTTGGCTGAAAAGCACTGTCTTAGCGTTGGGCTGGCCCTTTAAGGGATTTGGGTTCAGTCCCACCTGTGCCTTGTTATCCACTTCCAAGTAATGGATCTGGGGCAGTGGTCAGGCATCATGTGATGGAAACCTAGGGAGCTAGGAGACTGAAGCTATGTTTAGAGATATTGTATGGGGTAAGGTGCCCTAGTAGTGGGAGAAGCTGTCTAGGGCCGGAGGCCTAGAAGAGATGCCTGTCCGAGTAGGGGAGAGGATTTAAAGGCCTGGGGAGCTGAAGAATGTGAGTTTGTGTTCTGTTGATTTGGATTAATTAAGGGTGGGGCACTGAACTGGGTTTGGGGGCTAGAGGGCTGGTATGAACTGCAGGATTAGAAAACCTTGAGCCCAAGAGGGGACTGTGTGAACTATTGTTAAACTGAGTGACTCCTTACAAGGGGGAGGGAGCAGTGGGGAGAGTAGGATCACAAGCGGGGTACTTTGGAGGCATCTCTGGCCATGAGGGGGCATTTGGGGAGCAATCAGTGACCACCCCATTGTAGTGAGGAAGAGGAGACCAGCAGGCTGGGATCTCAAGGTGTGGAGTTGCTGTCATGGAATACCTTGCTGTGGAGTCAGGTGTCTGCTGTCTCTCGCAGCCCAGGCCCGATGGTGGGTTGTTAGATTTCTAGCTGTCCCCGCTGCAGGAGGGAAACCCCTTGGGACAGTGGGCTTAGGGCTGGCAAAAGTCCAGCGTAACCAGTCTCACCATGTTTCTTTGAAGCAGGGAAGATCCCGAGCAGTAGACCAAAGACAGCTGTTGATACTAGTCTTCAAGATACCCCGCGGGCTGGATGGGCTAGGGGAAGACTCGGACATATGCTGGTGGCTTTGGGCAGGCATGCTCTTGTAGCAGGGGTGTCCTGTCTAGCTGCAGGACCAGTCATGGTGAAAGGAAGGCTGTTGAAGGAGAGAGAACATCTATTATTTGGAAGAGACTCCCTTGTGTTGGAGGGGGACTGTAGACCAAGAATCTGCCTGAGCCCAAAGGAGGAAACGGAGGCAGGGAAACGCATGCAGATGTGCGTCTTACACCGAGCTGGAGCGTGTCTCTCTTGTGCTAAGTGTAGAGTAACTGTCTAAAATCCTGTGCAGAGTCTGGGTCTGCTTTCACTGTCACGAGCCCCAGAAGAGAGAAATTGCATGTCCTGAGCACCCATATGGCTGGAGTTCTGGAAAAGGGCCCAGGCAGTCCGAGGGGGCAGCGCTAGTCCCTGGAGCTAGGCAGTTAGGCTGCAGGGTCTTAGCCAGTTACGTAGTTGAGGGTAAACTTGGGCAAACTGTTCCCCCACTTCTCGTTTGGGGACTGTGGAGTCTAGTTTAGGGTCGTGTGACCTAGTCATACCCTGCACGCTACTGCAATCATATCTGTACAGACTGTGCCTTGCGAGGTGTCATGAACACTAATAACACATTAGTTATCACTGTAAAATGCATGTGTTAATGGTATAGGTGAAGTGATGGGTTCCCTTGGTTTGATGTAACTGAACAGCCTAGCCTAGGTGATGAACAAGTCTGCCCTAGACAAAGGAATGTGGGTTTACCTATAACCAGTAACCTAAGCGGGGGAGCTAAACAACCGGGGGTTATCCTGCTCCTGAGCCTGACAGAGAGAGAGACTTAACAGGACTCCTGCACCACGGAGCCACACAGAAGACTGAGTCCCCCGGAGGCCTTCCTGCCTTGTAAGACAAAAACAATCCTTTTGGGCATATGAGTAACAGAGAGAGAATCCATCTTTATCCGTCCCCTTAGGAGGTGGAGAAACAGTCTCTGGTCAAGATGGTATCTTGCTAGATTAACCTTTAGACTTTTAGATGAATCTTCACTTTTATTTGCTTGTAACAATCTCTGCCTTTATCTCTTTTACTTGGCATCACTTGATCCCTGTTGTATTTTTTTTTTTAATAAATTGTTTGGCTTTTCATTATAAATCATCAGTGCTGTGTAAGTTCATTAAAGCATCGGCTTGTAGAAAGGTAGCAGGTTGGAGTGTGTTCTGCCTCTGTAAAGGCAGCAAACAGAACCCTTTCTCTGTGAGGGTCCAGTGAGAGGGACTGGTCCCCGCAGTAGGGTGATTTGGGGGGGAGGGCAGATTTGGGCTGGAAGGGTAAGAACATAACGGCCGTACTGGGTCAGATCAAGGGTCCATCTAGCCCAGTCTCCTGTCTTTCAGCAGTGGCCAATGCCAGATGCTACAGAGGGAATGACCAGAACAGGCAATTATTACATGCTCCATCCCCAGTCATACACTCCCTGCTTCTGGCAGTCAGAGGCTAGGGACCTTCAGAGCATAGGGTTGCATTCCTGACAATCTTGGCCAATAGCCATTGGTGGACCTATCCTCCATGAACTTATCTGATTCTTTCTTGAACCCCATTATAGTTTTAGCCTTCACTACATCCCCTGGCAATGAGTTCCACAGGTTGATTGTGTGCATTATGTGAAGAAGTACTTCCTTGTTTGTTTTAAACCTGCTGCCTATTAATTTTATCAGGTGACCCCTGGTTCTTGTGTTTTGTGAAGGGGTAAATAATGCTTCCTTATTCACGTTCTCCACATCAGTCATGATTTTATAGACCTCTGTCATCCCCCTTTACTCCTCTCTTTTCAAAGCTGGACAGTCCCAGTCTTTTTAATCTCTCCTCGGTGGAAGCTGCAAAGGCTGGGTGAGAATGCAGGGCAGCTCTCTGTGTCTGAGACACGTCATGTTCACAATCCACACTCACACCTGAGAAACTGGAGGTAAAAAATACCTACTAGGTTCCATCCGGCCCAGAGTCCCAGTACAGGATTGTTGTCTAGTCTAGTCTTAAAATCTGCCAAGCCCGAGGGTTCCCACCCCTTCCCTTGGGTGACCGTTGCACAGAACAGCCGCCTGTTGGGGGAAAGGCTTCCAAATTTTCAGCAGTTTAGCAAACCTCCCTGCTTTGCCTCGACAGCAAAAACATGAGCTCATCACAGAACACTCGTCTGCCCGATTCTTTACAAGTATTAACTGATTCCCCCTCTCAGGATGGAGCTTGCCTCATCTTGAAGGTGAGGCAGAAAGCAGTTAAGGGACTTCTCTGAGACCGTAGAAGGGAGCCAGTGTCTGAGCAGGGTCTAAACTTCAGGGGTTCCCAACTCTCAGTCCTGGCTTATTTCACTAGCCCTTACTTCTTTGCATGGCTTCTGCAGGGCGTTTTCCCCCAGTCTCTGTCAGCTGTTTATAATTTGAGGGGTTTTGTCTTTCTATTAAAATATAAACTGAGCCCTAGCAAGCTCATGGCATGTGACTATGGGAAGCTACGTAGGTTAGAAATCATGGCTCTGGGATGCAGAGACCCACCAGCCATGCAAAGCACCAGCTAAGCGGTTTGTTCGGAAAGACCCTGCTTTCCTTCAACAAAAAACCCGCTGCATACAGACAAGGGGTGCACTTATGTGCCTGAAAGGTACAATCATTTCCTGGTGCAATCCAAATAAGTGTGTCTCAAGAGCATTACTGCTGTTGTGAAAATGATGGACGTTTGTTGCATTTCCCTTTCGGTAAGTGCATGGATGTAGGAGTATTTAAGTGATGGGCTTTAGAGCTGTAACAGTGTGTCTCACTGTGCCGGGCCAGCTGCAGTCCTGTTACACAGCCAGTACTGATGAAGGCAGCAGAAAGGGATGAAAGGAGGGAAGAGCCAGTAATGCTTATTGCATGATTATTCTCCCATCTATCCTGCCAACAGCCTCCATTTCTCTGATAGCAAATGATTGTTTCCTTTATAGCTGTGGGCAAGGGTGAATCCAGCGCTCTTCTAGGAGGGTTGAAGTCTGTCCGTTTTTTCTTTAGCAACCCATTATGAAGCCAGAAAAGGCGTCTCTACGGGATTTTACCTCATCTAGCCCTCCAAAGCAGCCAATGACCCATCAATGATTTTAAGCAGCACTTGCTGCTTTGTTCCATGTTTTGGTTCCTGATATAAACAACCCTCCCCCCGAGGGTCTGCCTTGCTCCCTTCCTGGGCTTGCAGGGAGCTAGCCAAGGTCTAGGGGGGTTGCCACAGCAGTTCTCAAATTGTCATTTTAGCCACAGCCTCAAAGGCGGTTGACCCGAAGCTAAGAGGAGAGAGGTTTAGATTAGGCAGCAGCAAGAAGTGGCTTTGGCCCTTGGAAGTCACTGCATGTTTTTCCATTGATTTCAGTGAGCTCTGGCCAAAGTCTCTTAGAAGCAGCGGGGCCAGGAGAGAAGGCAGCTCCACTGCCTCACGTGGGAGCGATCACGGCCAAGGGCCAAGAGGAAGGTAGAGGAGATGCTACAGGGGGTGCAGCCTCAGACTACTTGACTCGCGTGGACTGCGCTGGCCTTACGGTCTCTTGGGTTTGATCCCAGGAGGTGCTGATGGATATCCGTTGCCACTGACTGGGAACCCTGTGGTATCAGACCCTTGGTTTCTCTGATGATGGACCAAATCCAATGAGCTCACACCAGGATAAGTTGGTGTGAGCTGGTGGTGGGAGGAAATATAATTGCAGTGAGACAGGGTCAGAGCCTCAGCTGCTGTAAATTGCTATAGCTCTAGGGACTTCAATGGAGCAACACTGATTTGTACCAGCTGGGTGTCTGAGCCTTGTGACTTGACTGGGGGCCGGCTGATCTGCAGCGACTGGGCCTCTGGAGCAGTGTTCACTGACTGTGCTTTCTTCTGATGACTGTGAAAACACAACTCAACAGCATGTGGGGCAGGCTGGTCCCTCTAGCTCCCTTCCAAGCTGCCAACTTACAGCCCCCCTGGCACCCACCCTGCCTGGGATCACATGCTGCCCCTTCCCCATCTCAATTGGCCAACTTGGCCAAAAGCCACAGATCTGCGTCCCAACAGAGTCCTGCACGTGATGCTCCAGCTGTCTCCTTCCTAGTCTAAGCCCAGTCTGCACCCTCCGATCTATGCAGGTGGGGCTGGTCGGAGCGGAGTGCATGGACCTCGGGGCAGGAGTAGGCCCTAGCTGTTTGCTGCTCTTCCAAAGGGTCCAGAGAAGCAGTTGAAAGTGGGAGAAGCAGCAAGAGAGGCCCAGGCTAGTGCATGCACAAGCTGCCTGTGCGGGGGGGAAGGGGGAAGCTGCAGGGATAAGGGAAAATGAGCTTGGCGGGGGCAGGGAGACACCCCAAAGAGGGCTCCGAAAAGCCAGTTGGACTTTGGTAAGAACAGGAAGGTGTTTTGGAGGGCCAGGTCTAGGCTCAGTGCGGGGTCCTCTTGCGGCCAAAGCCAGTTTGTATCCCTGAGTTGTCTCCGTTGAGTCCATTGTGTATGGCCAGTTGTTTCCAGCGCTCTGCCTGAGGCTCCCTGTCACCCCCATGCCCGGTCTCAGGGCCGGGAACTGCTCCCGTCTCTTGCCACGTCCTGTTTCCTCCCGCACCCCAACACTTCCCTGGTAGAGAACAGACACTACGTGGCTGGAGTGCTGGGATTTCCTCCTCCTGACCCTGCAGGAGTTGAGTGCCGCTGTCCAGCTCCGAGCACTTGTGCCTTTGAGTGTTGCTGATCATCACAGCAATAGCTCTTTGGGTGGGGGAAGGGAGTGAAACATGCACCTCCCCACCCCCTGGAGTGAGGTGCTGACCAGCTGTAAGTCAGTCACAAGTGTTAGGAGCTGAGCAGTGGGGCTCTTAGGGTCTAGCATGGGGGGGGGGGCTTTGACCTGCTGGGGGTGACGTCTGGAAGCGGAGCATGCTGGGCTGAGCCAGCTGGGCCCGAACAGAGCAAAGATCCTGTCTTAGTGCAAACAGCCTTCCCAAGAGAGGGCCAAGGCTCCAGCCAGTGCAGGGCTGATCAGCCCTGCGTCAATCTCTTCCACATGGAGGCAGCAGCTGCTCTCCGAGCCTCCCCCATCCTGCACGGCCCCCTTCCCGCCCTGGGGCTCTGAGCAGCTCTGTTCTGTGGTCCAAAGGGTGCTGCTGGGATGGGCAGGTCGGCCTGCCCCGTGGAGCGCTCGCCGGCGTGCTGACATCGCCTTCCCAGCGCTGCACGCTCACCTGTCAGCTGCTGACCCAACCGTTCCTCAGGGCGGCTCTGGCTAGCGTCCTCCAAGGATTGCGCTGGGGGCCCCTCGCGCTGCCTGGCAGTCAGCTCAGGCCTGCATCTGCTGGAGACCAGCTGCCTGCTGGAGCGGGCCCCTCTCCCTGCCCGTGCGGCAGTGAAGGATTTCCTTCGTGCTTATTCTGCTGTATATTCAGAGAAGTCCCCAGGGCCTCCCCCACTCCAGCTAGTGTGACAGCTCCAGCCTGGGTGTGGTTTGTAATTAGCAGGGCTGGGGTGGGCCAGGCCTCCCAGGAGGAGGCTCTAGACTCAGATGCTCCATCCCTACCCCTGCCCAAGCTCGGAGGAGGATTCAGTGAGGGGCTGGGGATCTGCAATCAGAATGCAGGGGCAAGGGCGAGGGCGAGCCCTTTCCCGTCACTCTTCTCTTCCCCTCCCCCCTCCCAGCAATCGCTGCTGGGGCAAGCAAGTCGTATGGTGGCTTTAGAGGGAAGATGGAGATGGATGCTGGCTGCAGGAGCCGTGAAGGGCGCTGGTGCATTAGCTCTAGCTGCTGGATCCAGCAGCTAATCTCCCTAGTGCAGACCCCAGATCTCTACCCTCAGCCCCATGCACCTGGAGGGGCAAGGCAGGTCCTGCCCCACTTCCTTCCCTAATGGTGTGGGGCTGGGCTTTCAGAAAGGCTGAGGTGACGGGGACTCTGCAGCCCAGGCTGCTGGAGTGAGAGTTTCCTGGGGAGTTGCCCGGAGGGTGGGCTGTGCACAAGTGGGGAGGAGCATAGGTGCTGGAACTAGGGGGGCTGCTGCACCCCCTGGCTTGAAGTGGTTTCCATTATATCCAGGGGTTACGGTTTGGTTCAATGGCTCTCAGCCCCCGCACTACACACATTGCTCCAGCACCCCGGAGAGGAGAGACCAGGGGGCAGGGTTGAGTGGTCAAGGTAGGGCCACACCCTATGGCAGGTGGCTGCCAGGGCTGGAGAGGTGGGCGGGGCACGACTTGGGCTCTGCTGGGACTTGGCAGAGTAGAGCATCATCTTCCCCCATGAAGTGTCAGTTGGCCTGGAGTCTCACTAATCCCGTCCCTCGTTCAGCTGGGGGGGAGGGATTTACCCTCCCCCGTCTCGCTGGCAGGTTGCTCAAACAACTGGCGATTAGCCTGGGTCGCGACTCTCCATCGCCTGTCGGATTAGTTTAGTTCCCGGCTCGGTGACGCTAATTACTGCCAGAGGCCTCCGTCCTGCTGCAGGAGCGTTGGCATGGCCTCCAGGGCTCATTAGCAATGCTGCAGACCCGGGAGGTGCAGAGAAACCGCCAAGCAGATGGAGGCTGGGGGGAAGCGGCTGCCGGGTCAGGGGCATCCCTCAGCCCGGGCTACCCTGGCTTCAGTCTGTGCCAGGAGCTGCTGTAACCCAGTGGGGAGTGTGTTATGCTCTGTAGGGAGCTGTATGAATCTCTTCCAGCCCCAGGGCCGGAGGCTTGGCAATCTAGCTCAAGCTGTAGCAGCTCATCTTTCTAGCTCTGGAGGTCCCTGGCCTGGGTTTCTCTTTGTTTTCTCAATTGCGTTTAGTGCTGGGGAGGGAAGGGCTGGAAGATCATACTGGGAAGGTCCTAATGCCATCCTAGGAAGCAGTGGACACGGTTCAAACCCAAGCACAGCATGGAGCCCAATCGGACCTGCCTCTGCCCAATACCTGAGGGCTCTGCCTCCTTAGCACGCTTCGGAAACTCTGGGCTTGAGCGGGTCGTGTTGAATTGAGCTGGGAGGCCACACAGCCCAAGTGGGTGCAGAAGTCAGTGAGCTCCCTGGAGGCTTTGATTTGCTTCGAACCGTTTGCTAGAATTAAAGCTACAGCAACCTGGCTGCGAGAGCGGGTGAGAGGAGAGCCCCGCTGCTGGCGTTCTCCCCCAGGAAGTGTCCCTGCTCCATGGTGCCAAATACAACTTTGTTTGAAATTTGGGGAGACATCTAATAAGGGAGCCGGATCTCTTCATCCGAATACATAAGCGCACACAGACACGTGTACACAGGCATGCACGAGGCATGCACGCGGAATGCTGCAATGCATATGCTCTGCCATGCTCGCAGGCATGGCATTGCACACACATGCACCACACGTGCAGAGCAGCACCCAATCTCTCTGTCTCTCTCATGCCAAACTCACATGCAGTGCATTGCCCGGCTCCCACTCAGCCATGTCAGATACCGCTCTCCAGATTATCAGGGGCTCACTTGATAGGCACCTCGCCCTTCATTACGGAAATGAGCTTTGCCACAAGCCAAGCTGCTCCGCCTCACCCCCTCTATTCTATTAATTGGAATAAACCTGGGCTACAGTTTTCCCTAGCTGGCAACCCCTAATTATAGCTCTCATCCGAATGGGCAAGCCAGCCAAAGAGCTTAATCGGGGTTTTTGGAGCCATTTCAACCCCCTGCCCCTGTCTCACTACAAAACAACCTGCTTTGGTAGGTAAGCATGGCAGAGAACACGCAGCTTTGGGAGTTAAACACTGCAGCCGGGGCCCACAACTAACAGCCGAGGGAGAGATGCAGCGTGGATGTGGGGGGGAGATGCTCTCAGATCAGACTGGAAGAGGGGAGGAGCAGAGGCTGCCTGGAGAGGGTTGTTGCAGCTTGTGGAGCTGCAGTGGAGAAGGCTCTTGCCCCAAGATTAGGCTGGGACAGAGGAGGCCAGGATAGAAAAGCTGAGAGGGATGGGCAGAGGGGCCTACGGGGCCGGGGAGGAGGTGGACTAGGACACACGTCCAAGTGGGACCTTTCTCTGTGTCTCAGACAAACTTAGTTTGTAGCAGCCCACACTCCCCACCGAGCGCCTCCAGGAGTTCTGGCTCCTTTGAGGATGCCACAGTGCTTCTAAGCATGCCGTTGTTTTTATCACTCCCTGCGGAGGGCCAAAGCACGTGTGCGGCCACGGGGAATATCGGGGGTCAGTGAACTACTAGCCATGAATGATTCAGCCAGCAAATTTCTGCCCTCCTCTGTCCACGAGCAGGGTGGCTCTTGCCAAACCCAGCCGTTTCCCTCTCTGTGTACCCAGCACCCACCCCTTCCACACTCTCCCATCAGCTGAAACATTGTCTGCACCTTGGTGAGCGCCTCTTTGCCTCTCCCCGTTTCCCCGCCCAGTCAGAAAGCAACAGACAAAATGCTCTTCTTTGCCAACTGATGGGACCGAGCTGTTCCTTCTTCAGCCCCCTTCCACATGCTCCCCTGCCCTGTCGGTCTTTGTGCATCTCTCTCCCCTGCCCTCGTGTTGCATCCAGCTGGGATTCTCTTTCCTGTATCTTCCACCTTTTGGCCTGTAGGAAGCTTGCTGGCCGGAGATGTGAGGGCAATTCCGGAAGGAGGAACTTCCCAAGTGGCAGACTCTCATGGCGATTTTTCTGTTTCCCTTCGCCTAACAGAAGCCAGGTAGACCGAGTGTGAGCGCTTTGCCTGGTGGAATGCCCACCCCTACCCAGTTTGGCTCACGGGTAGCGGGGGACGTTGGCAACGTTCACAGGTCCAGCAGAAAAATCTCGTGATTGTTTTTAAATCTCCCGATTTAAGACAAACCGTGGGGCGTTCCTTTGCTTTGATTTCTGCTTTGTTTGAGAATGTCCAATACGCCTGGGTCACATTTTCAAGCCTTTCTCCATCATCAGGAATACTGGAAACTTCCTTGTTCTTTTAAAGAAAACTGAGATGCTCATAAAATAAACCCCTGGCACCTGCAGCTGAGCTAAGATAAAACTACAAGAACTGGCCCCCCTGTGTTTGCAGAGTGGGGAGTTGGGGGGGGGAGGGGCAGCAGGAGGACTCTCTTAATTGTAAACTGATCATATGCAATGTGGCCTCGCTAAGAGACCCCCCCCCCCGATGCTGGCTGTTTGTCCCTTTTCTGAGCAGAGCTGCACTCTGTGCTAATTGCAGCAAACTGCCCTGCGTCAGCCTCCGAAACCAATTCCGTGTTTCGTACAATGTGCCATAAAATTCCAAGAACCGGCAGCATCTCTCCCCAGAACGACCCACAGGCGCCGAGAGGCTGGGCCGCGCCGGCTGCCACCCCACAAGGCGAGAGGTGGCGGAGCCGGGAGGCTGGTCTGGCAATAGCGAGAAGAGGCCCCCAGCAGGCGAGACGGCAGCGTCTCCTGCATTTGTATGTACTACTCTGGAGAGGAAGCTTTTCTCCTCCCTCGAGCTGTGGTAGTTCCTGACTTGATGAGAGAATGAGTTAATGGGGTTCATTCCTGGAACTGGGCCTCGGGAGTCCCGCTCCTGGCTTGGCCGCTGACCTTTTGTGCGAGGCTGGGCAAGGTGGATTTTTCAGAAGAGCTCCACACCCAACGGGGAGCAGCTGGCTGATTATTTGAGCGTTTCCGCTGTCTGGTCTCGGCCTTGCCCGTTACAAATCAATTCTGAACTAGCTTAGACTGGCTGGGGGCTGGTTCGGTGGCACCTAGAGCACTTGACCTGATTGAAATCGCCAGTAAGGACCGAGGAGCGTGTCCCTTAATGCAGAGACTTGCAAAGCTCTCAAGAATTCCCTGGCGACTAAACTGTTGCTATGCAATTAACAGCTTGGGGGGGGGGGGGCTGCCCATTCCTGCAATATGGTTTGCTTATCGAACCGCCCTCATGATGGCCCCTTCTCCATCCTGCTCATTTGACGGCCCTTCGCTCAGCCCGGACAGTTAAAGTAGAGCAGTCGACGTCGCCCTCCTGTTCATGGCACAACCCTGGATCTGGGTCTCTTGGCACGGGGGATGAGTCTCTCCAGGAGCGAGAATGCTCTCAGGAAATCCATTCGGGTGAGACTGTCAATGTCAGGCCGGACTTAAGCTCTGCAGCATTTACCTAGTGTGGGCTGTTCCTGGGAGCTGGAGAGGGGAGGGGGGAATTTGGCCACGAACCTACTGAAAATCAGAGAAATGTCGGGCTGGAATGGACCATGAGAGGTCATCCACTCCTCCTCCCCCCACCCCCCCTGCACTGACGCAGGACCAGTTCATCCTCACAACATGCTTTAAAGACTTCAAGTGACAGACAATTTACCATTTACGCTAGTTTAAACCTGCAAGTGATCCCTGTCTGCACTGCAGAGGAAGGCGGAAAAAACAACAACCAGCGTCTCTGCCAATCTGACCCAGGGGGAATTCCTTCCTGACCCCAAATGTGGCGATCAGTTAGACCCTGAGCGTGTGGGTGAGACCCACCAGGCAGACACCTGGGAAAGAATTCTCTGTAGTAACTCAGAGCCCTCCCCAGCTAGTGTCCCAGCACCGGCCATTGGGAATTTTTATTCCTGGCAGTCGTGGATGGGCTGCATGCCCTTTCAGGCAGTTCCATCACACTATTCCCTCCATAAACTGATCAAGCTCAGTCTTAAAGCCAGTTTTGTTTTGCCACCGCTGCTCCCCTTGGAAGGCTGTTCCAGATTTGTGTGGCATGTAACCCTGGAACTAAAGGGAGTGTGTTCCCTGGACAGGAGGGATCGAGAGACTATAGCTATTCAGTCATGATTGCCAGATATCTGGTTTTATTTGGGAAAGTTACCGCCGGTTGGAAAACTTTGGGGCTCTGCGTTTTGTCACCAACCAAGTTAAACCCGTGGTCGCTCTGTCCTCTTCCTGGCTAGGTGCTGGCTGCTTGTGTAAAGTCCCTTCCCCCGTGCCTCAGTTTCCCCATCAGTGAAATGGGGGAAATGAGTCCTCCTCAGGACAGCCTGGGCGGTAGGGAAATGGTTTCGTGCTGGGGAAGCTGTCCCAGATCCTGTGCTGGAAGGCGCTAGAGAAGGGCATGAGGTTATGAGCACTGGCAGCCAGCAGGCACAGGAAACGTGCCAGGTGAAGCTGCCCAAGGGCTTACCGGGGCAGCACGTGGACCTAGCGCTGCCTCACGCCCTGCAGGAGATAAGCCAGCTTTGTCCTGCTGTGACAGGACATGCAAAACCTGGCCCAAGAACTGGGGTGGGGCACCGGCTTTTCTGCTAAAAGCTACATAGCTTTGGAGGCGCCAGGCCAGGGTGACTTGTGGCCGGACAGCAAGGCCTTGAGCAACGTGCTGGGTGGGACATGCGGGTCAGAAAGCTACGGGGCCAAGCGCTGCTGCAGGCCCACTCGTTGCCAGTGGCAGGCAACCTGGGATTTGTGCATTCTCTGGCACCAGCCGGGCGACAGCCCCAGACACCTGTCTGGGATAACACCAGCGGGCACTGCGGTGAGCTGGCGTTTGGGCAGAAATGGGGGAAGAATGCTGCAGCTAGTGAGTCGACAGCTATCTCCCCCTCCAGTGTATCTTGCCAACAGTCAGGGGCTGGTCTCCACAGGGGGGAGGCGATCAGAAAGCTTGTAGCCGTGCCCAAGCTTGGTGTGGCAGGAGCGCCTTCATCCCAAGGCACTGGGGCTGCCCAGCTAGATGCAGAACCCTGAGCTTGGAATGTGTTTGCACCCATGGGTGTCCACACAGCCCGGACTGGGCTCAGCAGAAAGCACGGGGTGGGCTCTCTTGGGAGCACCCTCACCTTCCGGAGACAAGGTCAGGATTTGGAAGGGGCTCTCTCCCAGGGGTAAGAATAATGCCCGGCTTTTATCTAGTGCTTTAATCGGTAGCTGGCAACGCTTTGTCAGCATCGTTCGCCCCATTTTAGAGACACTAACCGAAGGTAAAGAGCAGCGGACCCTATCTTGGGGTGCACCTCAAAGGTTTGTGCTGGTACATTTGCAGGGCAAAGAGGACACCCCGGCATCCTTCACCTCGCAAGTAACCGGACAGTGAGTTTGCGTCCTGAAAAGGGCCCGATTGAAAACGCTGGAGAGAACTTTGGGTGAGGCGCTCCTTTAGTGACCTGCTAGTGTAGGTGAGTCTCGACAAAGCAGGGTACGACTGTGTGCTGCATGTAACCAGCCGAGTCCCATCTGGGTGCTCGCGATCCCTCCGAGCTCTTGGTGCTGTATCCAAATGCTGTGTTTGGCCAAGCTGTGTTCCAAGGGACGGCTACTAGGCAGGACCAGCCGGCCGGGTGATTCTGGGAGTCCAGGGAACGCTCGGAGGACTTGGGGGAGGGGGGGTTGGTATGTGCCTAGTGCTACCAGTACAGCGAGAGCGAGGTCTGCGGAGGGCAGGGCTCATGCTGCCAGAGGCTGGTGGTTTCAGGGAGTTGATCTGCAGCAGGCCCGGACAAGACTTCCTCACACTAAGGCCAGGTGGTGGTGAGGTGCCTCCTAACACGGGGCGCCCCGGGAAGCGTCTCTCGCACCCACACACTTAGTCTGGGGATGCCCGGCTCTGGGGGGCGGTGGTGGGAGCAGTGTGCGCAGAGCTCAGGGCGGGGTTTCGATTTCAAATCCCCTGGAGTTCGGGGGATGCTGGATCAGGGCTATCCCTTTGGGTGGAATTCAGCCCTGGGATCAGGGACCTGCACCAGAGCTATGTACCAGGTAAGTCCACCTCTTATGCAGACCTTCTGTAATATCCACCTTCGCCTCTAAGCTCTTGGGGGCAGGACCCATACCTTCATCATCCCATGTTTGTGCAACGCTGAGCACAATGTAGCTTGGATCCTGAAGGGGTGGCAGAAGTGGGGGGGGGGGTTAGGAGGATCCTCTGGGTCCCGTTGTAATACAAACCCTTCGTCATCCCAATCCTCGCTAGCACCAGCCTCCTGTGCTGTCAGGGCCGGCTCCAGGGTTTCGCCCCAAGCAGCCCAAAAAAAACCCCAAAAAACCCGCGATCGCGGTCTGCGGCGGCAATTCGGCGGGAGGTCTTTCGCTCCGAGCCGGAGTGAGGGACCGTCTGCCGAATAGCTGGACGTGCCGTCCCTCTCCGTAGTGGCCGCCCCAAGCACCTGCTTGACAAGCTGGTGCCTGGAGCCGGCCCTGTGTGCTGTGACCGATGCAGCTTGCCACTGGAAATGAGAAATTGCACTGGGAACATTCACTAAACCCTAATCGTTTTTCTTAAGCCCTCTATCTGAATTCCCGTTACAAGCTTGAAATTGGCCACAGATTGCCATGAGGTGGCCTACAGGCTAGGAGAGGAGATTTGTGCAGCCCAGCGAAGTCTCTGTTGGCGAACGGCGGAATAATCTCCAGAGATGAAGGGAGCGATAGGGCCTGGAGCTGCGCAGGAAGCTGTGCTGCCAATTAGCTCCTTCCCCTGGAAGCTTGGGGGAGGAGGAGGTGGGGTGGGAAAGAGCCTTACAGGAGATAAACCTTAATTCAGCCGAGAGGCTTAGCGATTTAAACAGGAGCTGGCATACTGTTTCCTTTGGAGCAGGATGCGTTGAGGCACTGTCCGCTAGGATGTGACGAGAGCCGGGAGATTAACCTGCCTGCACAAAGATGAAATTAAGCCCTCCTGTCTCTGACGCTCGTGTTGGCATGTTATGGCCTCAGGGTTAGGGTTGCCAACTTTCTAACTGCCGAAAACCAAACACCCCTGTCCTGCCCCTTCTCCAAGGCCCTGCCCCCTGCTCACTCTCCCCCACCCTCGCTCATTTTAACCGGGCTGGGAGAGGGGGTTAGGGAGCGGGAGGGGGTGTGGGCTCTGGCTGGGGGTGGGAGCTCTGGGGAGGGGCTGGGGATGAGGGCTTGGGGTTCAGGAGGGGGCTCTGGGCTGGGGGGTGTGGCTGAGGTGTTTGGAGTGTGGGAGGGGGCTCTGGGCTGAGGCAGGGGGTTGGGGTGTGGGAGGGGCATATGGGTTCTGGGCTGGGGCCAGAAATGAGGCGTTCAGGGTACAGGCGGGGATTCTGGGCTAGGGCAGGGGGTGAGGGGTGCAGGAGGGGGTGAGGGCTCCGGCTGAGGTTGCGGGCTCTGGGGTGGGGCTGGGGGGGGTTGGGTGCAGGAGGGGGCTCTGGGCTGCAACCGAGGGATTCGGGGTGTGGGAGGGGGTTCCGAGCTGGGGCAGGGGGTTGGGGCACGGGAGGGGGTTCGGGTGCAGGCTCCAGGCAGTGCTGACCTCAGACTCCTAGGTGCAGGGGCAGCCAGGAGGGCTCCGCGTGCTGCCCCGTCCTGCAGGCACCACCCCACAGCTCCTATTGGCTGCAATTCCCAGCCACTGGGAGCTACAGAGCTAGTGCTTGGGGCAGCGCCTGCAGGCAGGGGCAGTGCACAGAGCCCCCCTGGCACCCCTCCACCTAGGGGCTGGACATGCTGGCTGCTTCCCGGGAGCTGCACAGAGCCAGGCAGGGAGCTTGCTAGCCCAGCTGCGCCGCCAACCAGACTTTTAAAGGCCTGGTCAGCAATGCTGACCAGAACCACCTGGGTCCCTTTTTGACCAGGTGTTCCAGTCAAAAAATGCACCCCTGGCCACCCTACTCAGAGTCTGAGCATGGCCCCGTCAGGCCTGCTTTACCTAAGGCAGAGCCTGGGGGGAAGCCTCCACGCTAGGGAGCTAGCAGGCTCAGCTCTCCCTGTGAGCACTGGCTCATACAGGTTTGTTTTCAATCTAACCTCCTTGGCACCCAGCTGGGTCTTCTTCCCCTCCAGATCCTTTGCCACTTCCGGTGGCTTCAGGAAACCGTGTAGGGAGTTCTGGCTGTTCCCTAGCTAGCCAGGCAGACTGCATCTGCTCCCTTTCGCTTGTTGCTGGCAGGAGGCTAAAGATCTCTAACCCAGCTACCAGTGTGTCCACACGGACTCTGGCGAGACCTCCTATGCAGAGAAGGGAGGGTCCCGAATCTAAACTCTGGGTCTGGCCTACGCTGGGAAAGTTTGAATTCTGAGCCAGCTCCGAACTTCATCTCTCCTTTAGATGTAAGCAAGGTCTGAATGAGCTCTCCCCTGACATCTAGTGGTGAGCCAGGGGGAAAGACTTCAGGAGCAGAGTGTGTTTGCATAGACACGCCTACTCTGCCTAGGTGCGCAGCAGGTGGAGCTGCTGCTTTGGCAAAATGATCAATTTTGGCTGGTTGTGGGTTACAAATCACTGGTATTTGAGTGAAGGGGTGTATGACATGTTGTTATCTTGATTGTAGGAGTCAAGGGCAGCAGAACTGTGCTTGGCATGCCCTGAGTAAGCGGGTCACCCTCAGCTGAACCTCACTTGCTAAGCAATGGGTAGGGATGCCAACACATAGTGAGGTGGACTCTGTCTAAAGAGTCCTAGCTGCCACTTGAACTACCCCTCTCCACCATTTAACGATGGAGTTGATTAGGCTTAGCTGAGTGTCTGTGTTTCCAGGTGGTGATCCCCAGAACTGATAGGGCTGCTGCACAGGTGTGAGGCCTAAGCTTTAGACCTTGTGTGGTGACAGTGGAAGCTACTAGACTGCACTGGCTGTGGGGCTGAAATCGCTGAGGGCTGGGTTCAGAACCTCAGAACGTGATGTCGCAGGAGCAGCAGTGTGGGGGCGGTGGCAGCAGAGACATCAGCAGGTATGAGTCAGCTGCAGAGACATTGATGCCCCTTCCCAGGGGGGAGGTGAGCCCCATGAACGCACCTCTGAGCTCTGGGTCTTCGCTAACCCGTGAGTGAGGTACAGTGGAGGGAGAAGGGAATGTTAAAGGGACATGTGTTCATTGGACTTTCTCACCACAAGGTAGGAAACTGAGGCAAAGCATGCTGGCCAACACACTGTGGGGTTCGGTTTGCTTATAGTCACATGGTTGTGGTATTTTCCCAAATGAATGCTGGGTTCCTTCTCCCCTTTAATAAAAGTTTTTTATACCCAGACTCAGCACTTGCGCATAACGTGACCCGATATAACGCAGTAAAGCAGCGCTCCGGGGGGGGGGGGCTGCACACTCCGGCGGATCAAAGCACGTTCGATATAATGCGGTTTCACCTATAACGCGGTAAGATTTTTTGGCTCCCGAGGGCAGCGTTATATCGAGGTAGAGGTGTATTGCCTTTTAGAGGCACCGTGGGGCCAGTGTTTAATTTTCCCAGATTACTGGGTAGGGGCTCGGCCTCGTTCTATCTTCTGTTGTTAAGAGGAACCCTTAAACACCGAACCGGGCCCTTGTTGCTGCCGACTCCAGGTAGCAGAAGGATTAAGAGAGACAATTCCACCGTTCAATGCGATCCTTTCTGACCCTTACTACTTCTACAAGAGCTGAAGGGCTAAACTCCCCTGATTATTCCTCAGCCTGGGGCAATTAAAGGGCTGTGGTGATGTCTAGGCCTTGCTCTGGTGGATCCCACCTTCCCTGACAAGGGGAGAAGCAGTGTAGCCGTTCCCTCTCCCAGCAAAAAGTACTGCTCCCACCGCCGCCTTAGAAACCTAGGCCTGTTTATTTTTTAAGCAACCCCCAGAAAAGCTCATTCTCCAGCCCCCGCCCACAATCTGCTGCAGAGAGGAATTTTGATGGGTATTTTGTGAGACGATATTCATTATTCAGTCTTTTTTTAAAAGGGCTCGCTGAGTTTTTAGCGGACCTAAATCATTTCGGCTACACTAACCAAGATGAAATAGCTTTATAAACGTCCAATTAAAAGAGAGTCTCTGTGAATGCAGAATGGAAAATTGCGCTGAATGGGAGAATCCATCCTCATTTTATTCTGATCCGAAGGCGGCATAAATCGGTGATTTCTGGCCTCACTCGGAGTTTACTGAGTAAATGATGTCTGGAGAAAATAAATCTCCCCTCGTGCCCTCTATGAAGGGAGAAATTGCACACTGGCTGAGACAATTAAATTGGCTGAGGAGTCACTGGAATGAAACCTACGCGGATGTCTGCCGTGCAGTTCTCCTCAGCTCCTACAGAATGGGGTGGAGAGGGGCTGGAACGCTCGGGGGTTACAGCATCGCATGCCTGAGGTATGGCAGAGGTGGTGGAGTGGTAGATTGGGGGTGTCCCAGGAGTTTGGACATGAAAGGGGAACAATGTTCCAAGACTGTTAGTGCTCCAAGGCGGACAGGGGCCTTCACTATGGTTGGGGCCAGATTTTTAAAGATATTTGGGACCCCCCAAGCTGTCTCAGTCCCAAATCCTCCAGCTGTGGGGAGGATCCCCTATCCACCAGGATCCATTGGGAGCAGGGTGCCTGGGGGGTGATACGCATGTCGCTGCAGCCTGCTCTCAGATGTACAGAGGATTCCAGGCACCCTCTTTAGTCAAGTCATCCCCAGGTTCCTTGGCAGTGGCTAAAGACGGGCAGCTCTACCACCTGTGGGATGAAGGACGTGGCTGTGACTACTTTAGAGATGGACCATGTTGCCAAGCCCAGCCTGTGCTGCTCACGGGGTTTGGTTCAGCCCATTCTAGAGAGAAGGGGCAGCTCTGCTGCTTGGAACTGGCTTGGAGATTTTCTACGGTTCAGGGATGTTTGGCTCAGATACCCCTGAAGCACGTGTGTGCGGGCAATAGATATTTCTATGCAAGGGAGGACCTTTTCCCGGAAAGATGGTTAGAATCCTTTTGATCATCTTTCCATGTCACTTATAAACTGTTTTCAAGGCCAGGCAGATGTTTTTCCCTGATCGCCTTTCTCCTAAATGTTTGACACTTAGGTGCCTAATCCAAAATGCCAGGTTAGCCGCTGTTACAACCCCTGGGCACAACACGATCAATGGAGACCCGCTAAGAAGCCAGGCAGCGATTGTGCATTCTCCGGGGGGAGGGGGAAGCACCAGCCTCTGCCAGAAAGCCCATACATCAGTTGTTTTTCTCTTGTAAATGTCGTCTCATCTACCAGATGTCATTTAAATTTTTATTTAGCATTGATTTATGGCTCAAAAGGACAGGAGGAGGTTTAAATTAAAAACACCGCGTGCTGCGGTAACCTCAAAGGACCAGATGGGAAAGGTTTTAAAAATCTAATTTTGCTTTTTGTTCCCCAATACTGTGTATTACTCTCTTGCCCTTCACTCAGATGGGGCATTATCCTCAAGCTGGTCAGTTTCATAATCATTTCTGGTTCTTGTGCCCCTGCCCCTGCCCCTTCTCACACCCACACAGCGGGTCCAGCACCTGGGGACACCACCCCTACAAAGCAGGGGCCATGGTTTGCCCCTCAATGGGTCTGATCCTTAGTTACGCCCAGGGCCAACTTTACCCAAGCAGCCTGTGATTTGAGTGCCTCTGATTCTGGGGCCTGATCACCAGAGGGCCCGTGTGTCCACAGCTCACGTCCACCTGAGTGAGGATCAAGTGGAGGGACTGCAGGATTTGCAGTCAGCTGCTGTACCGCTTCGGGGTGCAACCCAGACCAGTGAGAGGTGGTCACCGCTTGTCCTGTAACCCGATGCTCTCAGCCAGCATACAAGCATGCAGTGAGCATCTGTGTCTCTATGCCTAAGTCAGCAGCTCTGATGCCAGCTGCCTGTTTGACCACGCCAGGCCCACGCTCCGCTCTCAGCCAGCCTTGGTTACTACTAGCCAAGGGACCACAAAGCAGCCCCGCATTTCCCCCAAACTGTCTGCCCTGAAAAATCCAGCCCTCTCCTGGGACACGCAGGAGTAATAAGGGCCGTTGCTCCTTTGCAGAGACAGAAGCACGGGAGCTTGTTGCGTGAACCCGAGATGATGATCACTTTGGGTCACGTTCCATTCTGGGGTGATTTAGAATAAAAGTCAACCAAGTTTATTTAACCAGCCCGAGAGAGGTGTTAAGTGAGGTCCAGCATAAGGGGTAAAGCCAGAAATCAAGTCAGCAAACAAAAGTGAAATATGCTTTCTAGGGGCTAAGACTTAACTCAGCACGCTCCAGCCTTGCTTCAAGGTAGGGTTCTTCCCAGCCATGGCTGAATTTCTCTCAGTCAGGACCTTCCACGGAAGCACAAGGGGCTGGTTCTCCTTGTCTGCCTAGCTGGAAGATCTTTGCCTAAGCAGGTTTCTCGTCTATATTCAGTTCCCAGAGACTGCAAGCCTCCTTGGTTCAAGGACCCATCTGTCTCAGCTTGCGAGAGCTCCAGCCCCTTGTCTGTCCAGTGGTGGATGACACAGTGGCTTCTTCTCTCTCCTTGTATCATCCCAAATTCACTGATTTGTCCCTAGACTTGGGGTGACCTTGTGACCAACTGGGACTGTTCTTAATGTGGTCTTTGAATGCTGACAGGGGAGTGTGGCTAGGATAGTCTGCATTGGGGGATGGGAGACTGACCGAGGGAAGCTACCTGAGCATGTAACATGAGAACCCAGGAAGGGGTTAGAGGCCAGGCGACCCCTTTGCCCGGGAAACTGAACAAAGGCTGTGGGAGGGGTCGCTGAAGGGGAAGTTTCAGGAGCTGGCTGGTGGAAATGGCTGGGAGGCAGACAGGGCTCTGACCTCCCAAGGGGGCTGTGGGGCCAAGATGGACCTAACTGGGGGGGATCCTGTTGTCTGTGCCTGCAAGACCTGTCTTGGACTGTTGTCCTGTCATCTAAATAAACCTCCTGCTTTACTGGTTGGTTAAGAGTCATGGTGAATCGCAAAAAGCCGGGGGTTCAGGGCCTTGTGCCCCCCCCACACTCCGTGACAGACCTCATGCTGTTCTTCCCTGCGTGGGGACTTCCCATCCCTCTGTTGATTCACATGTAAATGGGGCTTCCCTTGGTTTTGGTCACACCTTGCTTAATTTCACTGGAGACAGGTAGTCGGCCCCCCTCCCAAGCCACCAAATGCTGTATAAAAGCTGTAGCAATTTGCCTTGCCCTCTTAGTCCCCCTGCTACCCCCCTCCCTGTTTCTGGGAGGGAAGGGAATTCTCATTGCAGGAATAATTGTGTCAGCAGTTAGAAGGGGCTGGGGGGCGGGGTTGTGAACAACCAGTGTTTGCACTGGTTCAAAGTGCCCTAGGCTGAAGAGCCGGGAGGCCGTGATGAGACCATTTGAAAGCAGTGGTCCCATAGGAAATCCGTATGGCTGCCGACAGAGGGTCGGGAGCATGGCTCCGGCTGCAGAGCTACAACACTGCACCAGTTTGGCCGAGCCAGACGGTGCTGTGACCTGGGGCCCAGGGAGCCTGTTCCTGAACAGTGGAGTGCAGGGGAATCCCCGGAAAATTTGATTTCTGGTGGTACCAGCTGATGCACTGTGTGAGTAAACGAGAGGGCAGATTCCCTGGCCAACGGAGACCTGGGGTCACTGCAGGAGAGTGGGAGGGATGAGCAGGGACCACACAGCAGGGTCCCTGCGGGGGGGATGGGACCAGAATTCCCCCTGCCCCAAGAAATATCTACTTGACAGCACTGGTCAGTCTCCTCTAGGGTTAGGTACCTCGTATCCAGAAGTGCCCCATAAACCTGTAATGACATAGCCAATTACTGTGTGTTAATAAGGCCAGGTGTGCTCTGATCTGTTTCTGCTAATTAAAAAAACAAGAGCTGGTATTTCTGTCTTTTCCTTGAGATTCCTTATGAAGCTGCTGCTCGCCGGTAGCGCAGCTCTGCTAATGGCCACGGCCGCGGCGCCAGCCTTTGATCCTGGCAGCCGAGAGAGGCAGGGGTGGAGTGGGCGCTCCGGCTCCTGGAGGACGGAGAGCGAGCGTAATTAGAACTCGCTACAAAGCAGAGAGAACTAGGGACAGGGGCCTCTTCCCGCTTCCACTTGATTATTTGGGAAATGGGTCTGGGGGAAAGCAGGAGCTGGTGTAACCGGGGATGTCATCACTTATATAGGGCCTCTCCGCCAGCGCTGCCCATTACCCTGATCTATTAGTCCAGTTCGGGCTTTGGTGACCCCTCCGTGGCTAGCTTGGATTTCTCTGCTGTCACCACAGCGTGCACCGCGGTCACTCAGAACGTCATGGCAGCACTGGGGCCCGAGCCCGGCAGCTGCCCCTTCACCCCCACACTGCAGTGATGGCGGCGGCAGCAGGATCAGGGTCATGCCTGGCAAATGTCCCTGTATTATTGTAGGTCCCTCCTCCACCCCCTCCCCTCTTGCTACCTAAACAAAGGTGAAAGTTACAAGGCAGCAAATATCTGATCACTGGTTTGGCGGGGGAAATCCCTCTGCCACCCAGACGCAAAGGGCAGGACGTTGAAGAGCCATTGGACAGGTTCCTGGATGCTCCGGCTGCTGCAGGGCCGGTATTTTACCCCGACTCAGATGCCCCCTGCTGGAGAAGTCAGAGATGGGCCTGAGTCAAACACCCCAGAGCGTGGGCCCCGGAATCTGGCTCCGAATTTCATTGCGTGAGGCCGTCTCCGCTCAATACTGAGGGCCAGGAACCATCTGAGCTGTGCACGGTGTGTCTAAGTGAACTCCGGGGCCTTATCTAATCCTTGTCTAGCCCCAAACCCACTCCTGGCGGCTCTTCCCCTCCCCAGCAGCACTCGGCTGCCTGAGGACAGAACAAAACCCTTTCAGGGGTTTTCCAGCAGGCCTGACAAAACCTTGGGAGGCTGAATGGTCCAGCTGGGGGGTCCCTTTGCACTGCCCCCATGGGGCCTGTCCATAGCTCTGGAGCCAAGAGATTGTCTTGTGACAGCCGTGTTCTCTCTGTCACTCTCCCGATGCTTGTGGGGGCGGGTCTCTTCCTGCAGGAGGCCGGGGAGACCCAGCTGGGGTTGGGGCGAGCCAGGTGATGGCTTGGGTTGGATTTGCCTCCCGAGGAGGTGCAGGGGATGGGGGGAGGCTCAGACTTTGCCTGCAGGAAGCAGCCACCAACGCAGAGGACTAACCTGTGAGTGGCTCATCACCTGCTGCGCTGCCCCGGCCGTCCAGTGAGATCGATGGACAGTTGGGAGGTACCAGGTGCGCAGAGTGCACTGGCCGGTGCACCCCACCTGGGCAGGGCTGGGACGTTCCAGAGCCGCTGGGCAGATTATAAAAGAAAGGAGCGGACCTGAAACCCACCACCAAGGGGGCATCGGTGAGGCCCTGCCAGCCAGCCAGCAGCCTGGGTTTTCATGTTGATGTAGCTCGTGCTCCAGCTGCCAAGTGATGGCCTGACAGCAGAGTGTAGCTGGGGGGGGGGGGGTCCTTTGAAGTGAACAGAGGCGGAAGTTGCGCCCCACACAACTGGGCTCTTGATGAGTCAGTGCTGGGGCCGCCGGGTAACTGCAGGAGACAGCAGCGTCGTTGGAGTACCCAAGCACCTACCCCAAAATCTGCCCCGCCCTGGGTCTGGCCGAGGGCATCCTTCCCTCTGGCTGGCCCTGCAGGGTCTGGAGCGGTTGTTGGAAAACCATATAAGGGGCTGGCTTCTCCCGGGGCAGAGGGAGTTGTCCCTGCTCCTACCCCTGGCCAGCCTGCAGAGTGAGCTAGGAACTTGGGCCAGGCCTGGCATCCCCAGAGCTCACTAACTCGCTCAGGTTATGTGGCACCATTTAACACACCGCTCCCTCCCTAGCCCTGTGCCCCCCACCTCCCCGCCACCCCCATCTGATGCCTCTCCCAGAAGCAGCTGGTACCTGCTCTCCTTGACGGCTCAGACTCCACAGGCCTCTCCCCCTCCACCTGTCTCCCGTCCATTAATCTTCCTTTCCCGTTCCTTTCCCTCGCCTTGGCTGGCGTCTGACAGCTCTGGGCTGAGAGACTCGCCAGGAATCGCTGGCGCTTTGCGGCTCGCTGAAGCTCCGGATGAAGACGCCGGCTCCCTGGCTGCAGCCTGTCAGGTTCGGAAGCTACAGGTTGTCTCAACCACGCGCATGGAGAAGAGAGGCGAGGCGGAAAACGAGAGATGGGGGGGATGGAGGAGATGGTGGGCAGGGCCCCCCCACCCTGCACCCCTGGCTGCACCTGCCTCCTGAGCATCCTGTTTGCTGCCCTCTGAGACATGGTCTATTTAATATGTTCAGCAGCCCCCAGCCCACTGGGCCCAAAGGCTTCTGCCATCTGCTTACGTCTGTTCCAGGGTAGGAAGGATGGCCCAATGGTTAGAGCCCTCGCCTGGAACCTGGGAGACCTGTGTTCAAGTCTCTGTTCTCCCACAGATTCCTCAGGGGAGTTGCCCTGTGCCTCAGTTTCCCATCTATACACTCGGCATAATAGCCCTGCCCTGCCGCCCAGGGGGGGTGGCGAGGAAAAATGGCCACCTCTGGAGTGAGTGTCAGGCCTGTGGGAAGGGGCAAGCTCGCTCAGCTGTGGCTGGCTGCAGGGCCGGCTCTAACTTTTTTGCCGCCCCAAGCAGCAAAAAAAAGCACCGCCCCTCTGTAACTGCCCCGCCCCGCCGAAAAACCCCCCCCCCGAGGGCCCCCCCGCCGAACCCCCCCCCCCCCGCCGAGCGCCACGCTGCCCCCCGCCACCCCAAGATTGGCCGCCCCTTACCAGGTGCCGCCCCAAGCATATGCTTGGTTGGTTGGTGCCTGGAGCCGGCCCTGGCTGGCTGGCAAGGAAGGTCTGTGGGGCAGAGCCCTGGGAAGCGAGTGAAGAGATGCGCACCCCACGCTCATCCTTTGGCCAGTCGCCGCTTTCTCTCCCTCCAGCGCTGGCTCGGTTTGACCAGACGCCTTGAGGGGCAGATGAGTAAGCGGGTGAGGGGGGCCTATTCCTGGTTTAACCTGCTATAACCCAGCTCCCCACACTCCACCCCCTGCCCCGCCCTGCGTTGTACCTGGAAAGAGGCGATAGGAACAGCAGGGCCCACGCGCCAGGCCTCTGGGAGCTGCAGCGTGGCCGCCTGTGACAAGCAGGGTTTAATAAACCCGACACATTGCTCGACTAACAAAGCGGGGAAGGTAGAGTCATAAACCGAACCACCCTGGCAACCACAATTGCTTTGCAGTTCCCCAATAGCTAATTAGGGACCTAATGAGGGGGAGAGTGGAGGAACCTGCCAGCGGTTCCCCCAGGGAAGGTGGGGGAGGCAGGGCCGTGGTGCTGAGGCAGCACCTGCAGCCTGGGTGGCCCAGACTGAACTCTGGCACATTCTGCGACCACCTATGACTGGATGCTGCTTTCGCTGCTCCCTCCACTGGCCCTGGCTGCTAGGGCAGAGCCTGCAGCTTCCCTCCACCCTGCTGCTTCGGGCCCTTTGCACGACCTGTTCAAGGTTCTTCGTTTCCTCCCCAAGCCCCACAGAGGGAAGGCCTCTGGATCTCCCTTCCCTGAGCCCGATTCTCCTCTCGGGCCAGTGGGAGTCGGCGTAACTCGGCTGCGGTCAATGGTGTTACAGTGGCAAAGGCAAGGGGAGGGAGGAGAAGCAGCTCTTCATTCTCCTCTGGCAACTGGCAGGTGCTGATCTCCAGGGTTCCAGCCTCACCCTCCTTACATGGGAATGGCCAGGCTGGGGCAGCCCAAGGGTTCCCCTAGCCCAGTGCCAGCCACCTAGGGAATGAACAGAATGGGGCAATTTATTGAGTGATCCATCCCTTGTTGTCCACTCCCAGCTTCTGGGTTAGGGACACCCAGAGCATGGGGTTGTGTCCCTGACCATCTTGGCTACCAGCCATTGATGGACCTAAGTTCATAGAGGATATCTAATTCTTTCTTGAACCCAGTTATAGTTTTGGCCTTCACAACATCCCCTGGCAAGGAGTTCCACAGGTTCACTGTGCGTTTTGTGAAGAGGTACTGCCTTTTGTCTGTTTTAAACCAGCTGCCTGTTAATTTCATTGGGTGACCCCTGTTTTTTGTGTTATGTGAAGTAGTAAATAACACTTCCTTATTCACTTTCTCCACACCAATCATGATTACATAGACCTCTGTCATATCCCCCCTTAGTCGTCTCTTTTCTGAGCTAACAGTCCCAGCCTTTTTCATCTCTCCTCCTATGGAAGCTGTTCCAGACACCGCATCACTTTTGTTGCCCTTCTCTGTACCTTTTTCCACTCTAGTATCTGTTTTGAGATAGGGCGACTAGAACTGCACGCTGCATTCCAGGTGTGGGCAGACCAAGGATCTATATAGTGGCATTCTGATACTTCCTGTGTTCTCTCTCCCTGGACGCGGGGGCTGCTTTGCTGCCTCATGGGTGCTCAGAGCTTGCCAAGCGCTGCAGGGAAACGAGATAGTAAAACATGGGCTGAACTGGGAGCACCCAGGTTGTTTCCAAATTGCCTTTAGTGAATCAATCTCTCTCTCACACACACACACACCCCTCCTGCCCTCCCTCCCTCTCTGGGTGCTGGCATCTTACAGGAGGCTGAGAAAGGGAAATCCTGCCTTGTGGTGGGGAACAGATCCTCCTTGGGAATGGGGGTGGCTCAGAGAGGGAGATTTTCACGTGCCCCGTGCTGGGGCTGTGTTGACTGACAGTCCCAGCTAGACAACGGGTCCTTGGCATATGGGAAACGAGTCACGCTGAGTCCAGGTCCTAGCTGACAGATGCCCTCCACTGGCAAGAAACACAACCCCTCTTCACCCCCTCCTTGGCTTCCTGGCCAAGGGCATGCAGGCTGAGTTACCCTCCCCTATCCAGGTCGCTGCTGTGGGCAGGGCCTGCCATGCCCCTTAGGGCTGGCCCGTGGAGGAGCTGGCTCAGATACTTGCTCCTGGGCAGACAGGATTTTCTCCCCCAGGCGGTCGCATGGAGCAAGAGTAGCCATCGGCCCCTGCAGGGCTCTGGCCCTGTCTAGATCCAACACGCTCTGATGAGCAACGTGTTGCGTTCATAACTAGGGCGGTTGTCCTAAGGGCAGAGAGCGAGCAGGGGAAGAGAGGAGGTCGCCGAGTCTATTCATGAAAAAGACAATGCGAGAGGAAAGAGCGACTCGGCTCGCAGCTTCTATTCACGCGCCTCACACTTCACTCCTCTGGAGCCTGGGGATAACGTTCACGCGCACTGCTGGTGTGTGACGCTGCAGGAGATCCTGTGCTAGCCGCCGGGGGAGGAGCGCAGGTTCTGGGCTGGCTGGGGCGTTAGAGGGAAGTGGCAGGTTTCTGCACAGGCCCCAGATGCTTTGAATAGGCCTCTACCATGGGGCGAGGGAAAAGGGGCTGAATTTTCAGCTCTCCCCCAGGCAATGTGGCTGTGGGCTTGGAATTCACATTTATAGATACTGCAGTGACCTGGCAATTGCCTGCCACTCCCTCAGTTGGATGAGATCAGTGCTCAGCTGTGTGCTAGACCCTGTACTGCTAACAACAGATGGAGATTCTCCTTCAGCCACTGCTGGAGTCCTTAAAAAAGAGCTGGAACACAGGGCTGTCGGAGGGAGCAGAGGACACTGAGAGGATGATAGGGGGAGCTGGTGAAGGCCCAGGAGAGCAGGCAGTGATTTGCCCCAGAGCCCATCCCATCCCCGCCTCTCCCCACCTGTGCTCAGCTCCTGCTCCCTGCGGGGGGTGCCAATGTCTGGGAAGCCCTGCTACCCAGCTCCCCACATCACCTGGCTCCAGCAACGCCTCTGCCCCACATTCCCAACGGCTCCCCTGTCAGCTCCCACCTGCAGCGTCCCTGGCTCCCACCGCTGGCACCAGCAGCTTGGAGGACGTGGGGCAGAAAAGGGACTGGCAGAAGCCCTGAAACGCTGTTCCAGCTCCTAAAAGAAGCACTGGAACGGTGTAGGGGAGTGTTCTGGCACGACATGAGCGCAGCCTGTCGCCAGGGGGAAGGGGGCTGCGCCCTGGCAGATTTCTCTCTTCGCGGCTGTTGGAGCAGCCCTGGGAGGAGAATAGCGCAAGAGTAGGTTTGTCACTAGTCAGCTGACACCACTGCATGGATCTGCTTTGTGATGGGAAACGGGGCTGCTTTCGTGTGGGAAGGGAGTGTGTGTGTGACAGTGCAGAGGTGAATCTTCAAACTCAGCCCTTTGAGTAGCGAGACAAATTCAGCTGCATGAGGGAATGGGAGTTCCTGCGCTGTTAGGGATCGGAGCTCCCTGGCCTCTGCTGCTGGCTGACTGGTGGTGCTGGGGGCAGGACTCTGTTACCTTCCAACGCCTGAAAGCATTGGCACCCCTGTCACGTGACAGGGAAAGTGAGGCATGACTTGCCTAGGCCCTGAGAGGGAAACCGGGTCAAAGCGAGGGCTAGAATTCCTAGGGAACTGCCGGAGTGGCTCTGCCCTCTGGTCTGTCTAGTCCAGGATCCTGACTCCGACGGTGGCCTGTACCTGATGCTTCAATTCAGTGGGAGGGGCAAGATCCCCTGTACTGGGTATTATGGGATAAGCTGCCTGCCCCCCAAGAGCTAGTGGCTGGTTTAAGCCCTGAAGCAGGAGGGTTAGCTCCTTTCCCAAGCACTCGGTTTGTTCAAAATCTGTAGTATTGCCCCTCGGCTGTTCTTGCTGTCCAGTCCTTTTTTTAAATCCCACTAACCTCTTGGCTTACAGGAAACCTTGTGGCAATGGGTTCCACAGGCTAATGAGGCCTTGTGCGCAAAAGTATTTCCTTTCTAGCCTCCTTAAACGTGCTACCCTTCCCTGTCATTGAACGTCCCCCGGGTCTCGTGTTGAGAAGCTCTTCCTGGCTCCAGTAAAACTCGCCTCTTCCCTTCAGTCCTTTTGGCCTCTCTAGCTAAGCAGGTTCAATGAGCATCTCTCATCCATTTCCAGCGTGTGAAGAGAAGGCTAGGACTGGCCCAGATCACAGTCTGGGCTCCTAACCCCCATGCAGTTTGCAGGGGCGGAGGGAGGTGTTGGAGTCTCAAAGCAGCTCAAATACTGCAGACGTTTTGTACATCTCTATAATGGGCCCAGCCAGAACCGCCCTGTGCTGGGGGCTGCTCATCGCTCCGTGTTCTAGGCCGTGAACAGATACATAACGAACAAGAGGGAGAGAATTTCCGAATGAACGATTTATTCTCCGAGAATGTTACAAGTAATTTACAACGGGAGGCCAATGCCTTCTGCTTCTGTGCTTGCTTTGCCCAGGTTTCTTAGCCTCCCGGAGCCACGGCTGGGGCTGAAACCCAAGATCTAGCTACCTTCCAGCATTTCCCCTCATCCAGCTAGTGCAGCCGTAGTGTTATTTATTCAGGACACCCCCCTCGCCAGAACCCAGCTCAGGGCTACGTCGCCCCAGCCCAGCCCCCACATGGAGCAATTCTCTGCTGTTCAGCGTGAAGGGGAGAAAGCCCCACAGCAGGCAGTTGTAGACTGAGTAAACTGGGATCTGCAACTAGCCAGCGGAGACCAGGCCTCGGGTTATACTCACCCCTACAATGGCTTCTCGGGGGGCCGAGCAAGCCGGTGAAAAACAGAAATACAAATACCCATAAACACAAAGGCTTGAAATACAAAGGGCCACAGGTTCTGCAAATCCAGGCGTGAATTAAAACAACAGCGACCTGGGTTTATGCTGAGCTACACAGACTCACGTGGATACAAACCTCAGCCCCTGGGTGGGGCAGTCCGGGGCTCTGTATTCATGCTGCAGGGGCTCTGGCCGTTGGAGGGCACAGCACATCCTGCTCGCAGGCCCGTGCTTTGGTCAGAAATAAATCTGGAGCTAGGCCAGGACCAGAGGATCTAGGAATTCTGCAGGGGTTTGAGATGGGGGCTGGTTCCCGATTTTGCAAGTGTTTATAATGGGCTGAACCAGAACTCTGGATCCAAATACGCCCGATCTTTGCATCCAGATTCAAAATTTGTGGCTGCAGCCCATGTCTAGTAAAACCAGATCAATAATACAGGCAGGCAGCATGTATGTGGGGGTAAAGTCTATCTAGTCTAGCTCCCCTTCCTTCCCCACTCGCGGGCCCAGGACAACTTAAACTCCGGTCCCAGCGTTAGCTGCCCTCGTCTCTCCCCAGTTCTCACCTCCGTTCCGAGGAGGGAGGGTACAGCTCTGCAAGCAGCACTTAGCTCCCCGGGACTGTTGGTAACCCCGGCTAAGAACAAACGGGCCAACGCTGCCCAAGTCGGCAACCTTTGGTCCTTAGATCTCTTAGACCTTAGATCTCTGGGGCAGGAGATTCTCCTTCTGGTGGCTTTGTCATCATTTAGGAGCCAGTGGAAATGATTCTCTAGTGCATTCATTGATCTGGAAAATGCCAGCATTCTAAGGGTATTTATTTCATAACAAGAGCCCCTCTCTCTTTTTATTCATTTCTGTGCAATGCTCAATGATCTCCTATGAGGCCCCGTGAAACCTGCAGCTGCCTTGCGGGGGTGTTGATGTTGGCTGCGACACATTGTCTGGTGAGCAGAGCCCTGGCTGGTAGGACACTGGGCTGTTTGCTGCCTTGTGATGTTATCCATAGCCAGTCTCTTTTTGAATCTTAAGTTCTTCACCTTAATGACTTCATGTGGCGGTGAGTTCCACAGTCATTGTGAGAAAGGGGATTTCCTTTTATCCGTTTTGAATTTCCCACCTTTCAGTTTCATTGAGTGTCTCCTTGTTTCTGTATTATGAGACAGGGAGAACAGAAATTCCCCATCTACCGCCTCTGGAGCACCGCTGCCAGTTTAACCGCCTGCTGTCTGTGGAGTTGTATGGATTTTTTTTTCCCCATCCAGTATCAGGGCTTCCTCCAAGGCTGGACACAGGAACCAAGCCCAACTGATGAGCTCAGAGAAGCAGTGGCACTCAGATTTGTATAGCTCTTCTGACAGTGCCTCAGCCTAGAGGTGCTGGCAAACCCTCGGGAAAACAAGAGCGTCTATTTCGGGATCTGTGATCCCTGCCTGGGGCTGGCTGCCTCACCGCCAGGCTGCAGGGGTGGGAACCAAGCCACGTCAGAGTGTCTAGGCACAAAGTGGGGGCTGGTTTGATCCCCCTGGATCACCTCCGTGCTGGCCCCCTCAGTCTCTCTGCGCCCTGGACTTTCCCTCACCCACATGTGCTCTGTGAGAGCCAGCGCTGGACATCGGATCTGGATTTTGAGTCCAGCATCCCCCAACCAGCCTCCCCTGTTCATGGGGCACGTCTATATACGGAGACGGGGGAGCCATGGAGCTGGGGAAGGGGAGGTCTACACCACACTGAAGTACAGCTTGTCCCCGTTGTCTCCCTTGCTCTGTGGCGGTGCCTGCTGTCGCTTGGGGAGAGTCATGTCGCTCGCCGCCGGGGGCTGTTTACCTTCCTTGTGGTCCAGGGGCTGGGAGGTGGGCGGCAGGGGCTCCCTCGCCAGGCTGTAGCTGGCCGTGGCCATGTACAGGCTGCGGGGCGGCAGCTCCCCCCCGCACTTGCACAGCCGCTTGAAGGCGGCCCGGAACTTCTGGGACATGAGGTTGTAGACGACAGGGTTGATGGCGCTGTTGGCGTAGACGCAGAGCCGGCAGAAGAGGACGAACCATGGGTTCAGGAAGGGGTTGTCCATGAAGGAGTTCACCAGCACCAGCGTCCGGTAGGGCATCCAGAGCAGGGCGAAAAGGATCACCACCACCGCCAGCATCTTGGTGACCTGCAGAGGGGACACGGTGGGGAGGCCTAGAGGGTCGCCATGGGGATAATTTGCCTCCCATGGAGACCAACTCCCAGACCCCAGTCTCACCACAAAGCCCGTGGGCCGGCAGCCCCAGCCCAGTTGACTCGCCGCAGCTGAAGCACTGTCTGGGCAGGTCCCCTTAGCCACAGTCACCAGGGTCAGGCCTGGAGCCACGTCACCCACCCGGCCCGTGGCTATCGGGCCAGCAGGGCCTGCTGGCTCAAAGCTGTGAGGGCAGGGAAGGACAGGGGTGGGATTCAACGTCCTCCCCTGGCTTCGTGTTGCCTGGGGATCTGCCGGAGCAGGGCCGCGAGCTTTGCACTGACTGCTTGGCACCCGGCTTGCTGTCTGCAGCTGGCACGCCTGCTTTCACAGAGCCGCGAGGTGGGAACCCAGCCAGGCATCCCCGGGCATCCCTGAATGTCCCCGTGCCAAGGCATGGGGGCCCTGCCTGAATCCGGCAGGCTGAGCAAGCTGCCTCCTCCGGTCTCCCACAGGTTCACAGCAGGGAGGAATTAAGCAGGGGTGGAAACTGACAGCCCCCTCTGAGCATCCCTGGGAGCTCTCTGGAGGCAGCTGGGAGGGAGCCCCCCCCCAGCCAGTGACCAGAGCGCTGGGCTATAATCAGAGCTTGGCTGAGGAGCTGGGGGGTGTCTCACCTAGAGTGGGGAAGCAGACCTGCCTGCTGCACTAGCACCATCGCTAGGACAGAGCAGCACTGCCTCCAGGATAGGCAGCTCCGGGACTGGATCGGACCGGACAGGAGCAGTGGGGCGGGGGGTGGATTGGCTGAAGTGTCTCTTGATGCTATGAGCTACTGAAATCAGTCCGACACAGGGAGGGCCAAGCGAAGGCTGGTTTTCTGTGGCTCGCTCCCAGGCAGCCACAGGTTCTACTCCCAGGGTAGCTCTGCAGGCGTTAGGGCAGGGCAAACTACGGCCCACGGGATTGCTAGCCCCGTGGAGCAGCAAGGCTAAGGCAGGCTCCCTGCCTGCCCTGGCCCCCGTGCCGCTCCCTGAAGCGGCCAGCACCACATCCCTGCGGCCTCTGGGGGGGGCAGAGGGCTCCGTGTGCTGCCCTTGCCTGCAGGCACCGCCCCCCGCAGCTCCCATTGGCCGGGAACAGGAACCACAGCCAATGGGAGCTTCGGGGGAGGTACCCACAGGTGAGGGCAGTGCGCGGTGTAGCCGACTGCCCCACCCCACCTCCAGGAGCCACTGCCGGACATGCTGGCCACTTCTGGGAGCGGCGCAGGGACAGGGCAGGTAGGGAGCCTGCCTTGGCCCCACTGCACACCACTGCCACCCCAGAGCTGCTTGAAGTAAGTGGCACCGGGCCAGAGCCCACACCCCGAAAAACCCCTCCCACCCAGATGTGGCCCTTGGGCCAAATAGTTTGCCCACCCCTGCATTAGGGGCTGGACGGAGCAGAGTTGTGGTCTGGGGGTCAGTGATCCCCTGAAAATCCATCTTTCCCTGAGCATGTGCTGGGCGAAACCCAGCTGAGAGCCTGGCAGCCCCCAGCCTGACTGCCCGGCTCAGCCAGGACCAGGCCAAATCAGCGAGAGCCGGTAGCACACAGGAGCCAATGCCAATCTCATGGCCCCTGCTTCTCACAGCCCCTTGTTTCCTCGGCTTCTCTTCTCCACGTTGAGCGCCTGGGAAATGGAGTGTTCAGGGAGGTGAAGGGTTAATATCCAGGGCTGGTGTGTGGGCAGGATCTGGTCCAGGGTCCCCACCCTCACCCCCGCTTTGCCAGAATGATCCACATTCCTGAGCTGCAGCACTCTTTATTAGTCCAGTCCCCAAAACCCACCTTACCCTACATTCCCACCACCCCTAAACTCCTGCCTGTGCCCCTCAATCCTGCCCTGCAGCCCCCTGCTAGCCCAGCCCTGGGCTCCCCCCACAGCTTTGCCAGTGCCCTTCAGTCCTGACCCACAGCCCCCTGCTCGCCCAGCCCTGGGCTCCTCCGTCTCTCCCACACATGCTTTTGCTAGTGCATTTGTGTCCTGATTTGTAAAAATCCTCCCATCATCCACTTCCCTAGAACAAGTCTATGAGGTGCCGGTTTATTTCAGCCCTTTTTCGCAACATCCCCCATGGTATTAATGTTATTCATGGGCTCCAGAAAGACAATCCCATCTCGGAGAATGATTAAATCCCTGTGGCACACTGGCCTGGATTCACTCACTATTCATTGCGTCGGGCCCGAATAATTTCCTGTCGGCCGCAGTTAGGTTATCAGAGATGCGCGTCCCCCATTAGCAGTTCTGATGGCTTATTTATACTGAGTGGCGTCACAGGGGAGGGAGAGAGAGCAGAGCAGAGCCCACGTGTGGGGTTCGAAACAGAACTGGAGAAGTTCATGGAGGATAGAGCCATCAATGGCTATTAGCCAGGATGGGCAGGGACACAGCGCCATATTCTGCATCTCCCCAGCCTCTGACTGTCAGAAGCTGGGACTGGACGACAGAGGATGCATCACACGATTGTTGCCCTGTTCTGGTCATTCCCTCTGAAGCACCTGGCACTGGCCACTGTTGGAAGACAGGACACTGGGCTAGATGGACCATTGCTCTGAGCCAGTCTGGCCATTCTTATGCGGAACATCTGTGTCTTCTACTGAGGTGGTGACAGCCCCTCCCCGCAGTACGTTCTTAGTAGGAAGGACTCTTCTGTATTCCTGGCTCTGACATTGTCCAGTGGCGGCCCCTAGACATAGCCACAGGGTTGGTATGTGAGAACATCTGAGGTGATTCCCCCCATCGGGCATCCTGCTATGTCAGGCCATATGCTGTGGGACCAGAGCTGGCCGGGGAAGACCACGTTGAGAACAGACCCAGCAGGGCTGGCTTTGTGTAGCCCATAGGGAAGGAGCCCTCTGGGGTCCGCCGAGGCCTTGCAAACTCCAGCGTTCCCTAGCACTTTCTGATTGTTGGTAGGTGAGGACCCGAGACCTGATCCTGCCACCCTGAGCACCCAGGACTGCTCAGGGACTTCCAGGCAGGTTCGGGACTCTAGCACGGAATCGCCGGCTGATTTTAAAGCAGGGCTCATGATCAGACATCGGACGCAGGCGCAACCACCCAGGGCAGCTGACTTTGCTCCCCCCCACCCTCTGAATCGACACCTGCCTGTGCTACTGACAAGCAGCCTTCAGTCCCAGCTGCACAGGATGAGAGCTGGAGCCCAGTGGCCCTTGTCTGGTGGGGGCCGCTCACTAGCTAGGTGGTGACTCCAGCATCTCTGGCTGGGGGTGATGACGGTGAAGCCGGGTGCTCTGTCACTGGGCTGGGCTTGCAGCATTGCCGGTTAGAAAAACACCCGCTCCTTTGCTTTGTCACCTGCGTTCGACTGATCTGGTCATCGCTGAGGACGAAGAACTGTCGAGGTTCAGCCCGTCATTGACAGGGACCCTTTGCGTCTCTGTATCAATGCAGGCAAGGACAAAAGCAGCAGGCTCAGGGCAAAACATGGGGGTTTGTCAAACAAACACCAGAGCCAGAGTTGCTGCTAAAGCTGCTCGTGGGGCTTTCATTCCCCCCAAGGCACCTGGGAGCCTGTAACTTGATTTTTTAAGCACACTAGGTGCGTAGCTCATGTGCATCAGATAATTGCACGTGCAAATGCTTATAGCCTCTTGTGCATGGAGTCACTGGATCTGTCTGTGCAATTGTGTCAGCAAAGCAGGCATGCAAATGTGCAACTCACTTTCTTGGGCAATTGCACGTTTAAAAATCAACCCCTGAATATGCAGCTCCGGGCACTGGAAAATGGGCCGTAGCAGGCATGGAAAATCCATTAACTGCCTCCTGGAGGAAGGCAAAAGCCATGGAGGCGTCTCTGAAGGGTGCTAGCACCCAGGAGGGAGAACCAATTAGGGCAGGGGTCGGCAACCTTTCAGAAATGGTGTGCCAAGTCTTCATTTATTCATTCTAATTTAAGGTTTCGCGTGCCAGTGATACATCTTAACGTTTTTAGAAGGTCTCTTTCTATAAGTCTATAATATAGAACTAAACTATTGTTGTATGTAAAGTAAATAAAGATTTTACAATGTTTAAGAAGCTTCATTTAAAATTAAATTAAAATGCAGAGCCCCCCCCCCGGACCGGTGGCCAGGACCTGGGCAGTGTGAGTGCCACTGAAAATCAGCTCACGTGCTGCCTTCGGCACGCGTGCCATAGGTTGCCTACCCCTGAATTAGGAATTGGCCCAAGAAACTAGACTGACTCTGAGTTGTGACTGGAGGATAGAAACATTTAGGAAGCTTTGTGACAGTGAAATCTCCTAGGGAACCATCTCCCCCGAGGAGGGATGGGAGCCCTATGGCTCGGAACATTTCAAACTGGAGCAGCCAGAGACCTGGCTGATAGACGTGCTCCGGCCAGGGGCTGGTGCTTGAGGAGTAAATGACCTAATGGGTCCTGTCTCCGCCACTCTTCACAGACCATTGCATACGCTTCCTGCCCCTGGTCCAGCTCCCTGCCTGCTGCCTGGGTGCCACCCTCAGCATTTCACTGGCCGCTCCCCTAGTCCTGCCCACCTGGGTTACAAATTGGGTAGCTGGGCATTATTAACAGGAGCAGAAACTCAAACTGGCCCTTGCATGCCGACTGTCCCCTGCTCATTGCACGCACATACACGCACACACCGGCCTGTCACACACACACACCCCGGCCTGTCAGACACACACACACACACAAACACACACACCAGCCTGTCAGACACACATACACTCACCTCCCTCCTAAGTTTAACTGCAGAAAAGAAGCATTTGTTCAGTTGCCTCGTTGGGCCCTTTGGCTCGGCTGCACTGGGCCGTCCGGGAACTGGCCATGCTGTCCCTGGAGGCGGTGGTATTTGACCCAGGATTTACTGGGAAGCTGTCCCAACTCAGATTTACAGCCCCCTCCATGCCACAGCAGCAGCAGCAGGCCCAGAGGTAAGTTTCTGGCCGGTCTACTGGCTCTGAGCAGAGTGCAGTTCAGTGTGTGGTGGCCAGAGGGGGTGTGGGGTGGATGTGGGTGTGTGTCAGGGCACCAGTGTAAATCAAGTCATGTCATTAACTTCACCATGGGCTTGACCCTGTGTGCCTATGCCAAGGGAGGCTGGGGTGATGGGCAGAGAGGGCAGAGTCCTAAACCAAGGGTCCTGTGGTCACTAAACCATGGTCCTGTGTCCTGTGGTCACTAGGGCAGAGGTCCACAGAACTGTGGGGCGAGCCCCCCCAGGGGGCACGGAGGGGCCCAGGCCAGCCCCCATGGGTGAGGAGGGAGGGAGTGCCACCCAGCTCCTGGCCCCAGCCCCAGCTGCTGGTCCGGCTGCCAGGCCATGTCGCTCCCGGCCTTACCCCCAGCTCTGGCCCCAGTCTCGACCTCCTTACCTCTGTCTGCATCTCCCCTCCCCCTCCCCCCCCCATGAGCCATGGCCCCACTCCCGGCCCAGTTCTGGGGCGGGGGGGCGCAGACAGAGGTAAGGGGGAGCATGAGGTAAAAAGTTTGAGGACTACTGCACTAGGACCCAGCTGTTCCCCAGAGCAGGGGATGCCACGTTTCCACTCCTGCCTCCTTTATCCCAGCACTTGCCATCTTCCCCTTTGGTCCCCCGACAGTCTGACACTCGGCCACCTGCCTGTAATGTCCCCCCTGGCTTAATACCCACGCCGGTCTGCCTCCAGGTCCCTGGGCATGGGGGTGGGGAAGGCTGAGCCATGGTGGCATTAGGAGGATGCTGTCAGACAAAGGACAGTTGCTGGGAGTTTGCCCCATTACCTGCCCCCACCCCATGTCCAGCCCCTCAGAGTCCATCACTGTCCCCAGTGTAAAGCGAGATGTGCCCCCTCCCTCATCCCCAAGGCTCAGCATGCAGTGTGGGGCATGCACTTGGCCTGGGGAGCTGGAAATTCCCCCCGTGCAGGGCCCAGCATAAGGCCAATGCCTGTGGCTTAAGGAGGGCAGAGTCTGGCACCGGACTGGGAGGCCTTGTGCTGGGCTCCTCCAGAGGGCTGCTCTTCCCCCGGAGAGTCCAGCCAGACCGGCTCCGCTCCTGTGGCTGCTGTGCTGAACTAGACCCTCCGGGGTGGCTGGGCATGTCCGTCAGCATGGAGGGCGCCTCCCAGCCATCTCAGCCTGGCAGTACTGAGCAGCGTCTTCCTTCTTTAAATAAAGATGCTCAGGTCACCTTTCCAGGGGGCCACCACCCCACAGTTTGCTAGAGCCTCCATTTTGCATGCACACCGTGCGGTTTTCCCCAGGCAGCATTTACCAGGCGTGGGTCAGGAGGCCCTGCTGTGAACCTGGCTACGCTCGCTGGGCACAGAGCCACTGGGGAGATCTCCATACCTGCTTCCGGGAGGACAGAGCCCCTCTGGTCCTGGAGCGGCTGCTGGGCTTGCTCTCCCGTGTGTCCACTCCGTTCTTCTCCTTCCCGCTCCTCTCTCTCCAGGGCTCAGCGGTGGCCTCAGCTTGGTCGGGGATGGGGCTGGCGAAGAGGATTCTCCCGATCAGCCCGTACAGCATGGTGGCCACAAACAAGGGGGTGACAAAGAAGAGGGCAAAGTCGAGCAGGTAGATGGGCAGGTAGAGGTTGCGGGAGACTTTGTAGCCACACTCCAGGTGCTGGCTCTTGTTGACATTGATGTCGACCAGGAAGAACCAGAGCATGCAGTAGATGGAGGTGCAGATCCAAACGAAGGCAATGATGCGCTTGGCCCGGGATACCGTGCACATGGTGTGGGCGCGCATTGGGTGGCAAATGGCGATGTACCTGGGGACAGGAAGGATAGAGCCATGACACTGGCCAGGAGGAAAGAACTAGGCAGGCAGGGTGGGGCAGAGACGACTCGTGGCAGGCAGGAAGGGGACACAGAGGCCTTCTACAGCAGACTCAGCTGGTGCCACCTGCACGTTCACACTGGTCCTCAGAGACTTGAACACTACAAGCTAGAGCGGCAGCATGGGCTAGCAGACAGGGCGCTGGACTGGGAGTCAGGAGATTCCTGGCTCTGCCGGCAGACCTCAGGCAAGTCGTTTACTTGGAGGGCTCCTTTGCCTGTCTTGTTTATTTTGCATCACCGGTGCTGGAAGTGGGGGGACCAAGGGGCTATGCCCCCCCCCCCACACACACTTTTAACAAAAGAAACATAACTGCAGAATTCCCCCCCCCCATAATAGATTCTGCCTGGGAGGTGCTGCAATTACACTTTTCACCCACCAGGGGCTGCTGTGGGCACCAGAAGAGAGGGCAGCTGGTGGAGCAGACAGCCACGGAAAGGGAGGGGGCCCTTTGGCCTTGGCCCCCCCACTTCTACAACAGTTCCAGTCCCTTGTTTTGAATATAAGCTCTTTGTGGGAGGGACCTGTCTCTTACTATGTATTTTTGTTAGCGCACCCAGCACCATGGCCCCCTGATCTAGGGCCGAGCCTCTAGGCACTCCTGCTATACAAATACCAGAGACATCTCTTTTAGCTGCTGGAGCCATTAAAGGTGTGCTAAATGAAGTGTGTGTGTGGGGGGGGGGGGTAGCTCCCTTTTATAGACACCCAACCAGCCAGTTAGCTATAAAGTCCCTCTTGGTGGCTGTTCGCTGCTTGCTTTACCCTGTAAAGGGTTAACAAAGTCCCCCAGGTAAAGGAAAGGGAGTGAGCACCTGACCAAAAGAGCCAATGGGAAGTCTAGAACTTTTTAAAAATGGGGGGGAAAGCTTTGCCTTTGTGTCTCAGTTGTTCTCTCTGGGCTGAAGAGACGGGGCAGCAGGAATGCTGTGTAAAGTTTGAACCAGGTATGAAAAATTATCTTCCATGCCTAGGAGGATTCACTGGGACAGGGAATGTTTAGATAGATGTGATCAGGTTTATTTCTTTATCTTAGCTTGTGGATTCCTCTGTGCTAAGCTCAGGTATTTTTGTTTTTCTTTTGTAACCTTAAGCTGGACCCCAAGGAGCCATTTCTGGTGTTTAACCCCTTTTCAGTCGCTTTATAAAATCTAGCAATAGCCTGATTTTCCAGATGTTTCCTTTCTTCCTTTTTAATAAAATTAACCTTTTTTAAAAACCGGATTGGTTTTGTGTCTGAAAAGGTTTGTGCCTGTTTTTCAATCAGCTGGTGGTAACAGCTGGGTTTCCCTCTTGTTTGTTTTCTTTCTCAGCTTCCCTGAAGGAGGGGTGGAAAAGCCGAGGGGCCTCAGGGAAAACATCCCAATTGAGTTTTTCCAGGATTTGCAAGAGGCAGTTTTTTTCACTTGGGTGGTGGCAGCGTTTACCAAACCAAAGTCAGAGAAAAGTTGTTACTTTGGGAGTTTAACACAAGCCTGGAGTGGCCAGTATTAATTTTTAGAAGCCTTGACAAAAGGCTTACAGCTGGACTTTCCCGCCCTCCTCGGCCCAATGGAAAGAGCTCCCTGAAATGCCCCTGCTGCACCATTTGAATCACGTTCAGCTACAAAATAACAAAGGCCATGAGCAGAGCACAGGGCTGCTGGGGGAAGGTTTCCTTGGCACTTATTAAAAAGCGATCTATACGCTGATCTTTCCTCACCAGGACCTGGCAGCCATGTGAGGAGAGCAAGGCTGATTTGGAGTGGGGCTAACTCCAGCCCCATGGGGGGGGGGGTGTGGTGGTGGGGGAAGTCTGGCCTTTTGTGTGCTAACTCCTGCTTGTGCATGCTCTCTCTCACGCCAGCCTGCCCGTTCTGGCACTGTGCAGTCGGATGTGCGCGCACGAAACCCATGCGTCCCAATGGGCAAAGAAGAAGCCTAGTCATTGGGACGGGGGCACCGTTCAGTGTCTAGTGACTGATTCCTCTTTGACCCGGGCTGGGAACGACTAGAGTTGCTACCACTCACTGATGGGTGAGCAGCCTCTGAGAGGCCGGGGTGAACTGGGTCTAGTTAACATTAGTGCTAACTGACTCCCTTCCAGGGTGTCTCACCAGAGAGGCCAAGAACTGAATAGGCACCAGAGACAGAACTACTGTCACATCCCTAGAGGGGGTCTGTCTGCATGAGGGTGAGGGGCAGGGAGTGGCTTAGGGGAAGCTTGCCCTGCCTTGCGGGCAGAGGGCTCTGGCCCCCAGGGCTGCCAATCCAGCACCAAGAGCAAAGGGGTAGGCCGCGTCCTCTCCCACCTCTCCACGGTGAAGGCCGTGATGGAGCAGGAGGAGACGTTGATGCCCAGATACTGGAAGTAGGTTATCCCAAGGCAGCCAGCGTGCCCATAGATCCACATCCCCGCCAGGCTGTCCGAGATGTTGGGCAAGCCAGCAGCCACCAGGACCATCAGATCGGCCACTGCCAGGCTAACCAGGTAGCAGTTGGTGGGCGTCTTCATCTCCCGGGTGGTGAGGACCACCAGCACCACCATGATGTTGCCCACAATCCCCACCCCGCAGATCACCAGCACCAGGAAGACCGAGATGGCTTTGTATTCGATCACGTCGAAGACAGCGTCGCTGCTGGCCAGGGAGATGTTTGTGGGGCTGTCGAACTTGCTGCTGTTCTCCATGGCTGCGGGCAGGTAGGAGGCCGGAGCCAGCACCGCTGCCTTCCCAGGTGCTTCCAGATGGTGCAGCTCTATAGAGAACTGGAAGGGGCAGGTCGGTGTCCCCAGATACCAAGACACGGTCTTTGGGCTTCGGCCCCAGCCGGACGCTTGGAGGCTTTGTCAGACCAAACCGGCTCAGCTTCATTTGCTGCAGGAAAAGCACAAAGGAGCGAAGTGAAGGATTATGCGCCTCATCCCCTGCAAACCACTTCTCCAATTCCCCCACTCCTCCAAGGGCTCAGCCCGGCAAACCTCAAAGGGCGATTGATTTCTCATTGGCTCTGCAGGCATTGACCCAGCCCCTGAGGAGGGCAACACACTGTCTGTTGCCTGTCGTTCTTTATCCAGCATAACCCTGTCCCATGAAGTGTGATGAGATCTGAAGCAGCAGGACTGGAAGGATGTGGGCAACCCAGCGAAAACTGGGGGGGATGAGGGCTCTAGATCTGTATCCGGTGTTTGTGTCATAGTAGGAAGGGGGCTGAAAGGGCGGGGGGAGAGGAGGGCGGAGACATTTGCACATTTAGTTTGGTATGATTTTTATATCCAATGCTTGTTGGAGGGTTACCCTGTTCCTCGGGGCTTGTGGGTAGGTGATAGGAACATGGGTGGTAAGTCATCTGGTCCATTGCAAAGTACCCCTGAACAGCTCAACTCCTGCTTTTCCTTCAAATCTCTTAAATCACACCCTTCTTCCACGTCAGCTGCGGCTTTTAATTTGATTCCATCATAGGGGGATGATAAGGCCTTTTTTATCAGTCAGACAAAATCAAGAGAGTTTGCTCCTTGAAGTTTTGCACCAGTGTGGCTGCAGAGTATAACCAAGGGCTTTGCTGGCCCCCTCTTGTTCCTTTTCGGTTTCATGGTTAGTCCCTGCTATTCTCGTGTGTGTCTTGGGTTATGTTGCAGTGTCTTTTCATCTCAGGGCGGCCTGGCACACTACCGGGTTAGGGCGACGTAAGCTGCCTTGCGTCGACCTACCTGCAGAAGTGTCTTCACTGAAATTGGGCTCCCGCTGCTGTACATGCCTCTCTATGCCGATTTAGCAACCCCAGCTCCCCGAGCAGCATAGAGACATGGTCGATGTCGTTAGCTCGACAGTGTCAGTGTAGATGCTGCATTGCTTATGTCGACTGCTACTAGCTTTCAGGCACCTTCCCACATGGACAGTACAATGGACACAAGCGCTCCTGGTGAGGACATGCACCCCCAAAACAAGGAGCCACGTGCACACGCAATTTGATAATTGCGGAGGCCGTATGTAGGGTAGACGTGGCCTCAAAAATAGCCCATCGTGCAGGTTTGCCCCAGTAGCTATATTCATTCTTCCTGATGCCTTTGTCATTATTATGTGCGTACTCTTTCTGAGCCCCTCTGAAAAATGATTAGAAAATTTGGGAAGCCAGGTAACATGATGCCTCATGAGGCTGAGGACAGTTTCTGTACGACACGTGTTTACCCTTGTGGAAGCATGACTACTAGCAAAGAATGGCTACAAAACTGCTTCGTTAAATGAAGATTTCAAACATTCGTTAAAATGTCCCTTAAAAATCCAGACCAACTCTCTTATCCCCAGGAGCTGTTTTCACGTGTTCCCTTTCAAAGGCTGGGTTACTCTGAGGGCGGGGTTGAGAGGGTATGCGTGGGAGTGTGGTTTTTAATTCCTTTTTTCTATTTTGCTAAATGGGCCACGGAATAAGGTAGCTGGCCCATTAACTGAAACTGGGCTCAGCGCTCCTGTTCTGGGCCATGTGCTCCCAGCTGGGCCAATTAAGAGGGCGGGACAGCTATAAAAGATCAGACAGGAGTCATACAGGACCAGAGCAGGAGAGGAGCAAGGTGGTTCCTGAGAGAAGACTGAAGGCAAGGAGAGTATCAAGAGGGGTTTGCTGGCTGTGATCCCCAAATCAGACAGCCAGGGCTGAACAGAAGAGTGGGGTTGCACCCTGGAAGGTAGGGCTGGGTTGGCTGTCCTGGCTGAAGTGATTCATAGATTCTAGGACTGGAAGGGACCTCGAGAGGTCATCGAGTCCAGTCCCCTGCCCTCATGGCAGGACCAAATACTGTCTAGACCATCCCTGATAGACATTTATCTAACCTACTCTTAAATATCTCCAGAGATGGAGATTCCACAACCTCCCTAGGCAATTTATTTCAGTGTTTAACCACCCTAACAGTTAGGAACTTTTTCCTAATGTCCAACCTAAACCTCCCTTGATGCAATTTAAGCCCATTGCTTCTTGTTCTATCCTTAGAGGCTAAGATGAACAAGTTTTCTTCCTCCTCCTTATGACACCCTTTTGGATACCTGAAAACTGCTATCATGTCCCCTCTCAGTCTTCTCTTTTCCAAACTAAACAAACCCAATTCTTTCAGCCTTCCTTCATAGGTCATGTTCTCTAGACCTTTAATCATTCTTGTTGCTCTTCTCTGGACCCTCTCCAATTTCTCCACATCTTTCTTGAAATGCGGTGCCCAGAACTGGACACAATACTCCAGCTGAGGCCTAACCAGAGCAGAGTAGAGCGGAAGAATGACTTCTCGTGTCTTGCTCACAACACACCTGTTAATACATCCCAGAATCACGTTTGCTTTTTTTGCAACTGCATCACACTGTTGACTCATATTTAGCTTGTGGTCCACTATAACCCCTAGCTCCCTTTCTGCCATACTCCTTCCTAGACAGTCTCTTCCCATTCTGTATGTGTGAAACTGATTGTTCCTTCCTAAGTGGAGCACTTTGCATTTGTCTTTATTAAACTTCATCCTGTTTACCTCAGACCATTTCTCCAATTTGTCCAGATCATTTTGAATTTTGACCCTATCCTCCAAAGCAGTTGCAATCCCTCCCAGTTTGGTATCATCTGCAAACTTAATAAGCATACTTTCTACGCCAATATCTAAGTCGTTGATGAAGATATTGAACAGAGCCGGTCCCAAAACAGACCCCTGCGGAACCCCAATCGTTATACCTTTCCAGCAGGATTGGGAACCATTAATAACTACTCTCTGAGTACAGTTATCCAGCCAGTTATGCACCCACCTTACTAGCAGCCGCATCTAAGTTGTATTTGCCTAGTTTATCGATAAGAATATCATGCGAGACCGTATCAAATGCCTTACTAAAGTCTAGGTATACCACATCCAAGACTGATGGCAGAATACAGTGGGGTGTGATGAGAACAAAGCTGGGTTTTAAGGACTATGTACACTGGGGTGATCGGGACTCTGTTGTGGGCTCCTGTTATAACCTCTTTGCACTGATTTTGTTAATAAACTATATTGATGGACTAGAGAGGCTAAGCTTCCATGGAGTTACTGGGGACCCAAGAGGGAAACTGAGGCAGGGCAGCCATACGGGGCACTCGGGAGGAGGCCATGTGTTTACATGCCAAATATTTTGTTAATTCAAAATATTTACTGCTAAAGCATTTGATACACTATTTTAAGAACATTTTGTTTGTATCTACTGCCTCAAACACTAAAATATAGATTTCCCTAATACACCTCTACCCCGATATAACGCGACCCGATATAACACGAATTTGAATATAACGCGGTAAAGCAGTGCTCCGGGGGGGCGGGGCTGCGCAGTCCGGTGGATCAAAGCAAGTTCGATATAACACGGTTTCACCTATAACGAGGGAAGATTTTTTTTGGCTTCCAAGGACAGCATTATATCGGGGTAGAGGTGTATTCCATTCCTGCTTTTATTTGACTTATTAAATCCAAGTTTAATCAATTTAATTCATCTACATGCCAGACTTTAACTTCTGAAAGAGTTACAGGTTTCCAGAACAACAAAGGGCACAATTAGTGTGGAGAAAAGTGTAAGCAACTCTTTTTATATAAAGTAGTTTAAACTGGGCCTGCATTTTGTCTCATACGTGGGTGTAGTAACCAATTTTAGGCTGTTAGATTTCTTTCTTTTTTTTTTTTTTTTTTTTTTAGGCTCTGTGTTTTGCGTAAAGTAATGCTGGGGAGGGGGCGGGAACCAAGTATGAATGTGTGGTTGACACATATAAAATTATATAAAACTAGTTTCAATGTATGTTTATGGTGGTTGATCCCTAAAATCGTATACACATTGGCTTGAATGTATGTTTAATTTGTTTTGGGGAGCAGGGCAGAGTGGGGCTGGGGTGACTAGTGCTGTGCCTGTGGGTTTTATGATTTCCTAACTTTTATTTCTTTATCTGTCCTCAAAAACTGTACAAACCTCAGAAGGCCTCTATTACAACTTAAACCAATGGGAGTTAATTTCAGATGAACATAGAAGGCTCTGCAGGAATACATTTCTTTGAGTAAATGGAATAAGGGAAATTGGTATAAAAGTTAGACAGAGTCTTTCAGCTAGGGTCACTCTGCCAGTTTTGAAAGACAAATGTGAAAGGAATTATGTAGGAACAGGACATTTTATTCCTGGTCCAGAAATTAACAGATATAAGTTTAACTGTTACATTTATGTAGGTTTTGCAAGTTTGATAAATCGACATGCTCCTTTTGGAGAGTGGATCATGTTTCTTCAGATACTTTCTGTTCTGTGTTTTAGTGGTTAAGGGGGCTGAGGAGGAGGGTGGCATATGCCAACCTTCTTATCCCTGTCCTTTAAACCTTAGAAAGCCTTGGCTTGTGTTTTAATTTTTGTAAAGCCCCTCTGTAAATGATAGGGGATTTTATACTATCCCCTGGAATCTACAGCTTTCTTCCTGCGTTACAGGTGGTGAACATGTGAACTATATTCCCAGGTTTTTGTTCAGCTGGGGTTGCTTTTGCATGGTGGGCTATTCATTTAAACAAAGCTCTGCTAAAATTAACAGACCTCCTTTGAGCTAAAGCCAATCGTGTTAATTTACAATAAACATGAAGAAATGCATTATCGTGAGTAAATGGAATAAGGGAAGTAATAAAAGTTAGGCAGGTATTCATTTAGGGTCTCTGCCAGTTTTCAAGGACAAATCTTATGTAGAAAGAGGCAATTTTTATTTCTGGTCCAGAAATAAAACCAAATCCGGCTAATTGCTAAATTTACATAACTTTTTTGTTAAAAGTTCAATAAAGGAATCTACATGCATGCCCCTTGTGACTGGCATTTTAGCTCTATTTTACATTTTAATATGCTATAGTGACTATTTCTATAGGCAGTAGATTTAGAAAAATCCTGCAGAGTGACTCAGGAAAATGTGATGCAATTTAATATTCTATGATGTGTGATTCTGCAAGACAGCCTGGGGTAAACGAATGCCTTCTGATTGGCTGAGCCAATGAGGTGTGCTTTGTCCCAAGCTCCCGGAACAAGGTTTCCAGTTTCTGCCATTTGGCAAGTAACAGTCTGTGGGGTGAGACACTTATCTCTTCTTCCTGGCTTTTTTCCTTGGTAATGTCTGAAACTTAAAGGTGGTGGTGGAAAAACTGTCCTCTGTGTAGCGTAACTAACGCTATGGCTGTCTTTTCCTCTCTGTGTGACTAATACTATGTGACCTTTTGCAATTGTTTGATCAACTTTATTTAGAGTTATACTAACTGTGATTAAAAAAAAAATTCTTAAGATGCATGATGTGTATTAATACTTCTCCTTTATTCCTGTCAGTAATACTTTGTACAGTTATTTAATGACTTTAGTTAGAAATATACTAACTGCATGAAAAAAAATTCTCTAAAACCTGAGGAAAATGCATGTTAACATATATATGTCCTAACACTTTTTATTCTGCTGTTACTAAGATTTTGTATATATTATTTAATGACTTTATGCCATTAGTGCATTTCTAATTAAACACATTTTTCCTCTAAAAATGCATAATTCTACCTATGTATTAACTTGTCTCCTTTATTCCTCTCTCATTCAGACTTTGTCCAGTTATTTAATGGCTATTTAGAAATGTACTAAATGCATAAAATATATTTCTTTAAAAATGACAAATGCATGTTATGTATAAAGACTTTATCCTGTCATCCCTAAAAAATTCAAATTATTATATAACTTTATTTAGAATTGTGCTGTTAAAATTTTCTCCAAGAATGCATGTTAACACCACTATAGTCTTCTGTCTCTGTGACTTTTCCTACCCCTGCTTACTAGACTTTATTTAGAATTGCACTTAATGGGAACATACATTTTCTTCAAATGAGGAAAAGGCATGGAAAACTCTATTAACTTCATTCTAATGCTCCCAATAAGGTTAGATTAAATGGGAATTTTAAAGCGCTCTCTCTCTCTCTCTCTCTCTCTCCATTTTTTATTTTATTTTATTTTAATTTCCCACAATGGCTGACAGCACCAAACATTACAGCTAGGGATGGGCCGGAAGGCAAAAGGGGGCATGGAAGCTGTCAGCGTATATGATGAGAAGATATAGGGTTAAAACTACTGTGCTGACTATTCTCTGCTGCTCCCTTGTCCTCCTCCCTGCGCACACAGTGCTGGAGATAGAGGTGCTGGGGGGCTGCCGCCCGCATCCCAAGGCTGGAAGTTTCCATCATATCCAGGGGTTACAGTTTGGTTCAATGGCTCTCAGCCCCCGCACTGGGCACACTGCTCCAGCGCCCCTGCGCAGTGCCACTTGCTGCATGTTCCCTGGGGTGGGAGCTTTCTGGGGGCCTTTGTCATGTGTCTGTACAGTCCCTAGCCCAGGCCTGCCCTGGCTGCACTCGCCTTGGCTGCAATAATTCCTAGACAGACCCTACGCTGGGCTGGAGGGAAGGAGGAGAGACGCTGTCAGTGCCCTTAAGGGTTGCAGGTGCTGCAGGGAGGTTGTAATTACCCTGTCCCCAGCACAGGGAATTCACGCGTCAAAGAGCCCCAGCCCTGCGCCCCTCTGGAAATGCCCAGTGAGCGCCCCCTGCCAGGGCTTAATGTGTAACGAAAGAGACGCTGCAACACAAGCAATTTTTTTACATTCATAACTGATGCAGCAAGCCCGGAGGTGTGCGGGGCTCGGAGCCGCCAGGCCTATAGGTGCCCAGGGCTCGGAGCCGCCAGGCCTATAGGTGCCCAGGGCTCGGAGCCGCCAGGCCCGGGGGTGCCCGGGGCTCGGAGCTGCCAGGCCTATAGGTGCCCACGGCTCAGCCTTGGCACAAATTAAGCCCTGCCCCCAGCCCCCCGTTGGCTCTGCCCTGGAGAGACCCATTAGGATTCGAGCCACCCGCAGCGCAGCATCTGCACCACTGCCGGGGGGACCCGGCTGGCTCTGTGTGTTCGCCTCCATCCAGCCCATGTGCATCACCATAGTAACAGCTCCCCCCTGTCAGTCTCAGAGACTGGAGCAAATTACAAACTCGCTCTCCGGCCCTGGAGGCCCGGCCCCTCCCGTTCCCAACGCGCAGACCCCCTCCCTGCAGAACCCAGGCGTCCTGGCCTGCAGCCCTCTTCCTTGCCCTGTGCGTTCGGCAGCTTCCCCGGCTCTGCACTGCAACCACCGGGCAGCACCAAAGGGCTGGGGGCCCGGGTAGCTCAGGGCTCGGGGCTCGCTCGCTCTCTGGTTCACCCCTCTCTGGCAGGGCCAGGAGTTCAGCGAGGGCCAGATCCGGTGCTGAGCACCATCAGCCGCCCCCGAAGCCGAGGGGAGTTGGGGGCACGTAGCAGGATCGAGCCCGACATGCTCATGCGTTAAGGGGTCTGAGCGGGTGCCAGTGGCTGGCTTGGGGGGGGGTGAACACTCCCCAAGAGGGGCTCTCCCCAGCTCCTGGCCAGTCATGTCCAGCGGTC